>NW_028172898.1:0-20338 GCF_963971535.1 Notolepis coatsorum | reverse complement strand
AGTGTTACAGCCCCATCCAGGGCCTTTAATCCTGTCTGTCAGCAGGTCTCCACGGCCTTATATGGGTCACTCTCTTCCTGTTCCTGCCTCACCATCACTCTGCCTACCTGGACCGGCCTACACACTTGAGAACCCTCACGTCATCACGGAGCCAGGATGAGAGGCCTACACCCCTGTCACTCCTGGTCCCAGTGTTGTTTTCACCTCTCGTGGTATTAGGACTCTTCTCTGGACCTCTATACTATATATATATATATATATATATATATATATATATATATATATATATATATATATATATATATATATATATATATATATATATATATATATATATATATATATATATATATATTTATAGTGTGATTTGTGAGCTCTGTAACCTGCGTCATCCTAACCCCTGTTTTCTGATGTGCAGGACCTCACCCCTCCGGCCTGCACCCCCCTGGAACTGACCAGCCTGCATCCCCCTGGAACTCACCTACCCCCCCCGTTGCCCGTCTGTCTCTCCCCCACTCCCTGCTCTTCATCACCAGCCCCCCTGCCCCCTTGTCCTTCCCTGGTTTCATTGAACCTTCTAAACCGCCTCATTCTCCTGTGCCTGTGTTCTGCTCTTGGGTTCTCTAGACACCCCCATAACAGGGAGAGGGGGAGAGGGGGGAAGAGAGAGAGAGATCCTTGCCAAAGCAGATGACGGTGAGCAGAAAGGGAGATGGATAGATGCACCCGTCTAGAAACATAACGGTTCGCAGATTCTCCCTCAAAACTTTGGTTGTGACCGAGTTACGCCGGCCTAGTGTCGATGACGTACCTGGGCCTGCAAGCTGAGCCAAGCCGCCTCTAGTTCTGTCGATGACGTACCTGGGCCTGCAAGCTGAGCCAAGCCGCCTCTAGTTCTGTCGATGACGTACCTGGGCCTGCAAGCTGAGCCAAGCCGCCTCTAGTTCTGTTCATGACGTACCTGGGCCTGCAAGCTGAGCCAAGCCGCCTCTAGTTCTGTCGATGACGTACCTGGGCCTGCAAGCTGAGCCAAGCCGCCTCTAGTTCTGTCGATGACGTACCTGGGCCTGCAAGCTGAGCCAAACCACCTCTAGTTCTGTCGATGACGTACCTGGGCCTGCAAGCTGAGCCAAACCGCCTCTAGTTCTGTCGATGACGTACCTGGGCCTGCAAGCTGAGCCAAACCGCCTCTAGTTCTGTTGTTTGACGTACCTGGGTCTGCAAGCTGAGCCAAACCGCCTCTAGTTCTGTTGTTTGACGTACCTGGGTCTGCAAGCTGAGCCAAACCGCCTCTAGTTCTGTTGTTTGACTTACCTGGGCCTGCAAGCTGAGCCAAGCCGCCTCTAGTTCTGTCGATGACGTACCTGGGCCTGCAAGCTGAGCCAAGCCGCCTCTAGTTCTGTCGATGACGTACCTGGGCCTGCAAGCTGAGCCAAACCACCTCTAGTTCTGTTGTTTGACGTACCTGGGCCTGCAAGCTGAGCCAAACCACCTCTAGTTCTGTTGTTTGACGTACCTGGGCCTGCAAGCTGAGCCAAGGTCAAGGTCAAGTTTGGGCAATTCATGTTACAGCAGATAAATAGGAGTTCCAAAAAACACAGCAAACATACATAACAAGAAGAACACAGACAGACAGACATGTACAGTACATGAATGAATGAATGAATGAATGAATGAATGAATGAATGAATGAATGAATGAATGAATGAATGAATGAATGAATGAATGAATGAATGAATGAATGAATGAATGACTTTTATTTATATAGCACCCTTCACAGCACAAATGCACAGGGTGCTTTACACTACAGCTTATTATAAAAAAACACAACAAAACAAAATGACAGAAACAGAAATAAATGACAACAACAACAACAGACACAGCAGTTAAAAAAACAGTGAAACCAGATAAAAAAGTAGAATAAAAGAATTTGGATAAAATCATGAGTCACTAATTAAAAAACATAACTATAGTGAGTGAGGACAAGAAAGAGTGCCTATGTATGACCAAAGGCCTGTCTGAACAAATGTGTTTTTAGTTGTTTTTTAAAAGAGTTTTCAGAGGGGGCAGTTCGCAGGTCCAGGGGGAGAAGTTTCAAGTTTCAAGTTCAAGTTGCTTTAATAGTTGTCATACAGAAGTACAGAATACTTTTATACAAAATGCTTCTTACTGTTACGCTCCAGAGACTGTGCTAGACAAGATAAGTATGAAATAAAATGAAATAAAATAGTATAGCATGTAATAGAAGTAAAAATAGAAGTCACAGTATTCAGTATAGACATATGTACAATGTTCGATGCAGAATAGAATTAACTGAGTTACCATACAATATACAATATACTATGCAATGTACTAATATACAATACTATATAGTGCGTTCCAGAGCCTTGGTGCCGTCACCTCGAAGGCTCGATCACCCCTTGTTTTCAGCCTGGACCTGGGGGGACCACCAGGAGGTGCTGATCGGCAGATCGGAGTGAGCGGGTGTTGGTGTAGGGATGGATGAGCTCAGTGATGTAGATGGGGGCCTGACCGTGGAGTGCTCTGAAAGTGAAAGTGAGGACTTTGAAGTGAATTCTATAGTGTACCGGGAGCCAGTGCAGGGATACCAGAATGGGAGTGATGTGACATGATTTTTTTGACCTTGTGAGTAGCCTGGCTGCAGCATTTTGGACCATTTGTAGTTTGTCTGTGGATGATTTGGTGAGACAGGTGAAAAGTGAGTTGCAGTAGTCAAGCCTAGAGGAAATAAAAGCATGCACGGACAGTTCTAGTTCAGAGTGAGATATGATGGTGCGTAGTTTTGCAATGTTTCTGAGGTGAAAGAAGCAGGTGCGTGTGAGTGTTTTGACATGTTTGTCTAGGTTTATGGCCTGGTCGAAGACAACACCCAGGTTTCTCAGGTGGGGACGTATGTTGTCTTTAAGGGACCCCGAGTGAGTGGCCACTCTAGCTGCAGTCGTTTCAGCTGCTACGATCAGCACCTCAGTTTTTTTTGCATTTAACTGGAGGAAGTTACTCCCCATCCAGCTCTCAATGCCGAGCAGGCACTCCTGGAGAAGGCTGAATTTCTCCAAATTATCGGGTTTAAAAGAGCAGAGTAGTTGTATGTCGTCTGCGTAGCAGTGGTATTTAATGCCGGTGAATTTATTGATGAGGAGGCCTAGAGGAAGCATGTAAATGGCAAAAAGGAGTGGTCCTAGTGTAACCGGTTTCTAACTCTGAACATGCCATGAGTGGGAGCGACATCACAGACCTCTGTACCAAGAGAGGAATTCCTCCCTAAGCACTCAGTCTGGATGCCTCAGGGGAGTGAGTTTTACTTCCTGGTACCGCTACCGTGCCTCAGCCACTTCTCAACGTCGGAAGTTCTTCGTGACTGGGCTTCGCGGTACCATCCGTGACACTAGTGTAACGGAGGTGCGTGAGTATATCCACAGTCACAGAAACAGGTGTGTTGACAGGTGACTGTGGCAGTAAGCGGGCTGCGAGTTAAACTCACTTCCCCATAACAGGGTTAATAGACGCATAGGTACGGTACCCAGGAGTGGATTCACTTCTTAGTGCAGCGGCCTATGTAGCCGCCAGCGGAGCGGGAGCTCCCCTGTTCGACTCCCCCTCGGGACATCAGCATTTAACAACAACGCAGAGTAGGCCTATACGATCCGTCACACTAGCACCGATCCCTGTGGTACCCCACATGAGAGGGGGGTGGGGTCAGATTTAAATGGACCCACAGCCACCGAGAATGTTCTCTCCCTTAAGTAAGAGGCAAACCAGCTTAGAGCGCTCCCAGAGATGCCCACCCACTCCCTGAGCCTGTCCAAAAGGATGCTGTGGTTGACCGTATCAAACGCTGCGCTCAGGTCTAACAGGACCAGAACAGTGCATTCACCAGAGTCAGCAGACATCAGGAGATCGTTGGATACTCTGAGAAGGGCAGATTCAGTGGAGTGGAGTTTGCGGAAGCCAGATTGGAATTTGTCAGAGATGTTATTTTGTGACATGTGGGTGGTGAGCTGGTTGGCTACAACCTTTTCTAACACCTTTGATGCAAAAGGCAGCTTGGAGATGGGTCTGAAATTGTTATGGATGGTGGGGTCTAGGTTGGGCTTTTTAAGGAGTGGCTGTACCTCCTTAAAATAGATTGGGACAGAACCAGAGGCTAGGGATGAGTTTATGATAGTGACTAGACTGGGGCCAACAGGTCAAACAAGTAACCACAACCATCCCCCCACCCAGCCACCCACCCACCTCAAAGCCCCCGTCTCCTGCCTCCTCCATTGATGGCACGAATGGAGGTAAGTATAAATGAGAACTTGTATCTATTGTTTTTTAGATGCAGGGGTCTCCAAACCAAGGCCTGCAAGCTGAGCCAAACCGCCTCTAGTTCTGTTGTTTGCTGGAATCCATCCAGCTGGTTGAATATAACCACGTCGCTGCCATAAACACCCCGGCGGGAGGCACTTAGAGCGGGGGGGGAGCGGTCGCTCGGGGGAGCGGTGCCCGCCGACTGCCATAAATTGAATTCGGAGCATTCGCCCAAGTGATTTCCTTTCCCTGAGTTACTGCGCGAGTCATATAGAGGCTTTAACAATCTCCCTCTGAAGCGACCGTAGCCCCGGTAATCAGGATGAACTTTGGGTCACGATCGAGTCTGGGGGAGAGGAAATCAGATGAGGCTGTGCGCGAGGGGAAGCGCTTTGGCTCTAAACTCTGAGCCGCTCTGTGGGAAAACGGAATACCGATGAGTCACGGACACAGGCCTCGCACGAGATGAGAGAGATCAACAGAGAGACCAACAGAGAGACCAGCAGAGAGACCAACAGAGAGACCAACAGAGAGACCAACAGAGAGACCAGCAGAGAGACCAACAGAGAGACCAGCAGAGAGACCAACAGAGAGACCAGCAGAGAGACCAACAGAGAGACCAACAGAGAGACCAGCAGAGAGACCAACAGAGAGACCAGCAGAGACCAACAGAGAGCCCAGCAGAGACCAACAGAGACCAACAGAGAGACCAGCAGAGACCAACAGAGACCAACAGAGAGACCAACAGAGAGACCAGCAGAGAGACCAACAGAGAGACCAACAGAGAGACCAGCAGAGAGACCAACAGAGAGACCAACAGAGAGACCAGCAGAGAGACCAGCAGAGACCAACAGAGACCAACAGAGACCAACAGAGAGACCAACAGAGAGACCAACAGAGACCAACAGAGAGACCAACAGAGAGACCAACAGAGAGTCCAGAAGAGAGACCAACAGAGACCAACAGAGAGACCAACAGAGACCAACAGAGAGACCAACAGAGAGACCAGCAGAGAGACCAACAGAGAGACCAGCAGAGAGACCAACAGAGAGACCAACAGAGAGACCAGCAGAGAGACCAACAGAGAGACCAGCAGAGAGACCAACAGAGAGACCATCAGAGAGACCAGCAGAGAGACCAACAGAGAGACCAGCAGAGACCAACAGAGAGCCCAGCAGAGACCAACAGAGACCAACAGAGAGACCAGCAGAGACCAACAGAGACCAACAGAGACCAACAGAGAGACCAACAGAGACCAACAGAGACCAACAGAGAGACCAACAGAGAGACCAACAGAGAGACCAACAGAGACCAACAGAGAGACCAACAGAGAGACCAACAGAGACCAACAGAGAGACCAACAGAGAGACCAACAGAGAGACCAACAGAGACCAACAGAGAGACCAACAGAGACCAACAGAGAGACCAACAGAGAGACCAACAGAGACCAACAGAGACCAACAGAGAGACCAACAGAGAGACCAACAGAGAGACCAGCAGAGACCAACAGAGAGACCAACAGAGAGACCAACAGAGAGACCAACAGAGAGACCAACAGAGACCAACAGAGAGACCAACAGAGACCAACAGAGAACAACAGAGAGACCAACAGAGACCAACAGAGACCAACAGAGAGACCAACAGAGACCAACAGAGAGACCAACAGAGACCAACAGAGAGACCAACAGAGAGACCAACAGAGAGACCAACAGAGACCAACAGAGAGACCAGCAGAGAGACCAGCAGAGACCAACAGAGAGACCAACAGAGACCAACAGAGAACAACAGAGACCAACAGAGAGACCAACAGAGACCAACAGAGAGACCAACAGAGACCAACAGAGAGACCAACAGAGACCAACAGAGAGACCAGCAGAGACCAACAGAGAGACCAACAGAGAGACCAGCAGAGAGACCAGCAGAGACCAACAGAGAGACCAACAGAGAGACCAACAGAGAGACCAACAGAGACCAACAGAGACCAACAGAGACCAACAGAGAGACCAACCGAGAGACCAACAGAGACCAACAGAGACCAACAGAGAGACCAGCAGAGAGACCAACAGAGAGACCAACAGAGAGACCAACATAGACCAGCAGAGAGACCAACAGAGACCAACAGAGAGACCAACAGAGAGACCAACAGAGAGACCAACAGAGAGACCAACAGAGAGACCAGCAGAGAGACCAACAGAGAGACCAACAGAGAGACCAACAGAGACCAACAGAGAGACCAACAGAGAGACCAACAGAGAGACCAGCAGAGAGACCAACAGAGAGACCAACAGAGAGACCAGCAGAGAGACCAACAGAGAGACCAGCAGAGAGACCAACAGAGAGACCAACAGAGAGACCAACATAGAGACCAGCAGAGACCAACAGAGACCAACAGAGAGACCAACAGAGAGACCAGCAGAGACCAACAGAGACCAACAGAGAGACCAACAGAGAGACCAACAGAGACCAACAGAGAGACCAACAGAGAGACCAGCAGAGAGACCAACAGAGAGACCAACAGAGAGACCAGCAGAGAGACCAACAGAGAGACCAGCAGAGAGACCAACAGAGAGACCAATAGAGAGACCAACATAGACCAACAGAGAGACCAACAGAGAGACCAATAGAGAGACCAACAGAGAGACCAGCAGAGAGACCAACAGAGAGACCAACAGAGAGACCAGCAGAGAGACCAACAGAGAGACCAACAGAGAGACCAACAGAGACCAACAGAGACCAACAGAGAGACCAACAGAGAGACCAACAGAGACCAACAGAGACCAACAGAGACCAACAGAGAGACCAACAGAGAGACCAACATAGACCAACAGAGAGACCAACAGAGAGACCAACAGAGAGACCAATAGAGAGACCAACATAGACCAACAGAGAGACCAACAGAGAGACCAATAGAGAGACCAACAGAGAGACCAGCAGAGAGACCAACAGAGAGACCAACAGAGAGACCAGCAGAGAGACCAACAGAGAGACCAACAGAGAGACCAGCAGAGAGACCAACAGAGAGACCAACAGAGAGACCAGCAGAGAGACCAACAAAGACCAACAGAGAGACCAACAGAGAGACCAACAGAGAGACCAACAGAGAGACCAACAGAGACCAACAGAGACCAACAGAGACCAACAGAGAGACCAACAGAGAGACAAACAGAGACCAACAGAGACCAACAGAGAGACCAACAGAGAGACCAACAGAGAGACCAGCAGAGAGACCAACAGAGAGACCAACAGAGAGACCAACAGAGAGACCAGCAGAGAGACCAATAGAGAGACCAACATAGACCAACAGAGAGACCAACAGAGAGACCAATAGAGAGACCAACAGAGAGACCAGCAGAGAGACCAACAGAGAGACCAACAGAGAGACCAGCAGAGAGACCAACAGAGAGACCAACAGAGAGACCAGCAGAGAGACCAACAGAGAGACCAACAGAGAGACCAGCAGAGAGACCAACAGAGACCAACAGAGAGACCAGCAGAGAGACCAACAGAGAGACCAACAGAGAGACCAGCAGAGAGACCAACAGAGACCAACAGAGAGACCAGCAGAGACCAACAGAGAGACCAACAGAGAGACCAACAGAGACCAACAGAGAGACCAACAGAGAGACCAACAGAGACCAACAGAGAGACCAACAGAGAGACCAACAGAGAGACCAACAGAGACCAACAGAGACCAACAGAGACCAACAGAGAGACCAACAGAGAGACAAACAGAGACCAACAGAGACCAACAGAGATACCAACAGAGAGACCAACAGAGAGACCAACAGAGAGACCAACAGAGACCAACAGAGAGACCAACAGAGAGACCAGCAGAGACCAACAGAGAGACCAACAGAGACCAGCAGAGACCAACAGAGAGACCAACAGAGAGACCAACAGAGACCAACAGAGACCAACAGAGAGACCAACAGAGAGACCAGCAGAGAGACCAACAGAGAGACCAGCAGAGAGACCAACATAGACCAACAGAGACCAACCGAGAGACCAACAGAGAGACCAACAGAGAGCCCAGCAGAGAGACCAACAGAGACCAACAGAGAGACCAACAGAGAGACCAACAGAGAGACCAACAGAGACCAACAGAGAGACCAGCAGAGAGACCAACAGAGAGACCAGCAGAGAGACCAACAGAGAGACCAGCAGAGAGACCAACAGAGACCAACAGAGAGACCAACAGAGAGACCAACATAGACCAGCAGAGAGACCAACAGAGACCAACAGAGAGACCAACAGAGACCAACAGAGAGACCAACAGAGAGACCAACAGAGACCAACAGAGAGACCAGCAGAGAGACCAACAGAGACCAACAGAGACCAACAGAGACCAACAGAGACCAACAGAGAGACCAACAGAGAGACCAACAGAGACCAACAGAGAGACCAACAGAGAGACCAACAGAGAGACCAACAGAGACCAACAGAGACCAACAGAGAGACCAACAGAGACCAACAGAGAGACCAGCAGAGACCAACAGAGACCAACAGAGAGACCAACAGAGAGACCAACAGAGAGACCAGCAGAGAGACCAACAGAGACCAACAGAGACCAACAGAGACCAACAGAGAGACCAACAGAGAGACCAGCAGAGAGACCAACAGAGACCAACAGAGAGACCAGCAGAGACCAACAGAGACCAACAGAGACCAACAGAGACCAACAGAGAGACCAGCAGAGAGACCAACAGAGAGACCAGCAGAGAGACCAACAGAGACCAACAGAGAGACCAGCAGAGACCAACAGAGAGACCAACAGAGACCAACAGAGAGACCAGCAGAGAGACCAGCAGAGAGACCAGCAGAGAGACCAACAGAGAGACCAGCAGAGAGACCAACAGAGAGACCAACAGAGACCAACAGAGAGACCAGCAGAGAGACCAACAGAGACCAACAGAGACCAACAGAGAGACCAGCAGAGAGACCAACAGAGAGACCAGCAGATACCAACAGAGAGACCAGCAGAGAGACCAGCAGAGAGACCAGCAGAGATACCAACAGAGAGACCAACAGAGAGACCAACAGAGAGACCAGCAGAGACCAGCAGAGAGACACTGACGAGAGATAACCACAGAGAGACCAGCAGAGAGACCAACAGAGAGATACGTGACGTGATGATGTGTACGTGGTGGAGGCCACTTCACTTTAACCTTTAACCCTGTAAAGCCCAAGGAAGGAAGACTTGTGGCTCCAGAGGCCAGAGGGTGGGACCTATAAACACACCATCCAATAGCATTGTGAGGCTGAACATCAGGACCCCTTGACTACTATGTACATAGTCATTAAATAGCCATTAAAAAAAACCATTAAATAGCTAAACGTCTGTTTCAGTCGCAGGAAAATTGACAGTTTCTGGCTGCCTGAAATATGACTCAGACCAATGGGAATTTTCATGTCATTATTAGGGATTTGATTTGACATTCTCCTCACTGTTCCCGTACAGCAGGTGTGTGTGTTGTGTGCACTCTTTTCAGCATTTAGACTGGCCCCCAGGGGGCAGTGTGGGAATTGTTGAGAGGTGTCAGGCAGCCCCCCTCACTCAACCAGCACAGGCTGTGGCAGCCCTATCCAAGTTCCGACCACCGGCGTCTAATGTTACGAACGAAGGTATGAAAATAAACAATAGCAATTAAATGTAATTCAAACCGGCCTATTGTATCGGCCAACCCGTCTCTCTCTCTCTCTCTCTCTCTCTCTCTCTCTCTCTCTCTCTCTCTCTCTCTCTCTCTCTCTCTCTCTCTCTCTCTCTCTCTCTCTCTCTCTCTCTCTCAAAATACTTCCCAAAGCACGACCACAACACCAGAGGGAGCTCCACAAATCATGTTAAACCCAGATTCGGCTCAAACAAGGGACTAAACACGTTTCGCAATTATGCCAGATCAATGTGGAACGCCCTACCAAGAGTCAAGAGAGTCAAGAGTTTTTATTTGTCACGGCATACGGATATACAATGAAATGCGGGTGGTCTTGCCCGCAACGATGTGCAATTGGTACAACATATAATAGAATCCAATACAAAAAAATGTGTGCAATAAAATTGTGCAATAACAGGTAGCAGGTAACAATAAATTTGTGCAATAACGGGTAACAGTTAACAGTTAACAGTAGTAGTAATAGTAGTGCAATACACTGTTACTGTTGCTAATACTAATTTAAAGTTGCCTTTCCTTTTGGCAATAAGTGAGGGTGCGTGCGGCCTGAGTCTGTGCCCTCTCATGCTAAAGTGTTACCCACAGCTGTAAAGGAATGTGAATCACTACCCACTTTCAAAACCACTCTCAAAGAACACCTACGGGAGACTGCAATTCTAAACTGGCCCCTGTAAATGTCCTAACCCAACCCCCTCCAATGTACAGTAAATGTCCTCCTAACCCAATAATACACGAGACCCTCCTCTTGGAACCAAGTATGGTTTCATCGATATTCCAATGTACAGTTTTGCTTGTACAGTTGTACAGTTTCCCCCACCCCACCTACCTCATCTAATCTCATCTCATCTCATCTCATCTCATCTCATCTCATCTCATCTCATCTCAGAGACTCATCTCATCTCATTTTATCTCATTTTATCTCATCTCATCTCAAACTGGGCAGGATAATAACCTTCATTGTACATTACAAGGACCACAATGGAAAAAAGCTCTAGGGCTTTATTGTGTTTTTACCCTTTTGATCAATATGACTTGTATTGTATTGCACAATCCTTGTTTTATTGCTTCAATAAAGACATCGATCAATCAATCAATCAAACCCTGCCCCCTTTCAAATCAAATCATCACAAATAAGTTGGTGCGGAGTTATGCAGAACGAGATGGGGGGGGGGGGGGGGGGGCAGGGGTGTAAAAAGTACCCAGAAATTATACTTAAGTGAAAGTATGGGTACCGTCTCAAAATCGTACTCAAGTAAAAGTCAGAGTATCTGGCTAAAAACACACTTGAGTAAAAGTCAAAAAGTTTCTACTTTTAAACGTACTTAAGTACTAAAATGTAAAAACTTTTTTTCTGACCGTCTATTCTTCTGATAGCAGGTGTTTAATCAAAGATCCCCGCTTTCTAGTCTTGCACAAGGACCAATCAGCATGGGGTATGGGCGGGTTCATTTTCCATTGATGGGGATTTGATTGGCTGTTTTTAATAAAGTGCGGCCGCAGGATAAATAACGTTAACGTTAATTCGGCCAGAGAAACAAATATACTAATTAAAATGGTTGGACCTGCGAGATTTGTACTTTGTACTTTGTAGGTCTGCATTTTAAATGTAAGGGGTAAAAAGTAATATATTTTTTCTCTGAAATGTAATTGAGTAAAAGTACAAGTATACAAACTTTTTTTTATTTTTTATTTGTAGATTTTTATTGGTTTTGTACTACCGGGCAGTCCCGGTAGAGAGAGAGGGAGAGGAGGAAATGGGAAATGGGAGACAGAGCGGGGGAAGACATTCGGCAAAGGACGCCGGGTCCGGGAGTTGAACCCGGGTCGGCCGTTTCGCGACGCACCTTGTTACATGGTGTGCTACACTAGAGCGCCCCCACAAGTATAACAACCTAATAATACTAGAGTAAAGTACAAATCCCCCAAAAACACTACTTAAGTATTGTAACGAAGTACAATTACTCAAGTACTTTACACCCCTGGGGGGTGGGGTGCAGGGGTTGGTGTCGGTGGCAGTAGAAAGATCTACATCTGTGGCAGAGGAAGCAGGTTGCATGTCATTACCCACTCCACTGCGCTAACATCTTCAATTACAGCAGCCGGCTACTGATTACACGTTCTCAGGATGTTGCTCTGCCTCCGAGACCGATCTCCTCACACTCCGTCGGGCTCCGTGCGCTCGCTCGCTCGCCCGGGAGAGAAGGAGGGAGCGAGAGAGAGAGAGAGGAGGTTCGCTCGCTCGCTGAGAGACAAGTGGTTGAAAAAACGCATGGCTTCCCTTTTTTCAAATCCCCGGCTTATAAAGTTCCTTCTTTTTGACGGTTTTCCCGTCTGCTGCTACTCCTTTGCTGGAGGGGGCGAGGGGGGGGGGGGGAAGAGAGAAAGAGAGAGGGAGATACAGATATAGAGAAAGAGAGAGAGGGGTAGAGAGAGATATGGAGGAAAAAAATAGAGGGAGTGAGAGTGAGGGAGAGAGAGAGAGAGAGAGAGAGAGAGAGAGAGAGAGAGAGAGAGAGAGAGAGAGAGAGAGAGAGAGAGAGAGAGAGCGAGAGCGAGAGAGAGGGGTAGAGAGGTAGAGAGAGAGAGAGGCCCATGTGACTAGGCCACTGGTGCATAATCACGTCTCCAGGTGTAAAGGTATTTGCAGGGTGTTTTTTCCCCTCTCTCTCTCTCCACTCCTCCCCTCTCCTCCACTCCTCCGCTCCGCTCCCCTCCGCTCCCCTCCCCTCCCCTCCCCCTCCCCTCCCCTGGCTGCGTATGGGCTGCATAATCAGCTGGTACTTGACCTTGACTCGTATCATTAATTCAGAGAGTAAAGCTTGTCAGCTTCTCTCACCAGCTGTGTGCTCAGGACTGTAACCTCTACTTCCTGAAGGTCAAGCACTCTCCATAACAGTGTGCATACTTTTTCCCAGTGTGGCGGTAGATGGTAGTAGTAGTGGTAGTTAGCCTGTGTGTGGCGTGTGCGTGTGTGGGGGAGGAAGAGTGTATTACATGTCGAGTTTTACATAATCTTTTCAAGGCTCAGTTCATATACTATCTGCCTGTTATTAGTTGTGTTAGCATAGTAAATGGACTGCATTTTATATAGTACTTAATAATACTCTCTCTCTCTCTTTCTTTCTCTCCCTCTCTTCCTCTCTTTCTTGCTCTCTTGCTCTCTCTCTCTCTCTCTCTCTCTCCCTTACTCACTCTCTCTATCATCCAATGCATGGTCCCCTTTTGGTGTATTTATTGGTCATACCGTAACAAACAGAGTATTAAAGTACAAGTATTTTTGTCTGTGCATAGATTAAGTAAGTAAGTAAGTAAGTAAGTAAGTAAGTAAGTAAGTAAGTAAGTAAGTAAGTAAGTAAGTAAGTAAGTAAGTAAGTAAGTAAGTAAGTAAGTAAGTAAGTAAGTAAGTAAGTAAGTAAGTAAGTAAGTGTAAGTAAGTAAGTAAGTAAGTAAGTAAGTAAGTAAGTAAGTAAGTAAGTAAGTAAGTAAGTAAGTAAGTAAGTAAGTAAGTAAGTAAGTAAGTAAGTAAGTAAGTAAGTAAGTAAGTAAGTAAGTAAGTAAGTAAGTAAGTAAGTAAGTAAGTAAGTAAGTAAGTAAGTAAGTAAGTAATTTATATAGCGCCCTTCTCAGAGTGCAGAGTGCTTTACAGCCTTTTTATAAAACATCAGTAAAAATACCGTAAGTAGAAACATTTGAAGAAAGGAATAAAACATTAAAATGAGCTAAAACAACAGAATAGACAAAAAGAAAATACTAAAAATAGGACATTAAACACACCACACACCTCTCCCCACATGCCTCCCTCACATCCACCCGCTCACCCACACACTCACACACCTCTCCCCACATGCCTCCCTCACATCCACCCGCTCACCCACACACTCACACACCTCTCCCCACAGGCCTCCCTCACATCCACCCGCTCACCCACACACTCACACACCTCTCCCCACATGCCTCCCTCACATCCACCCGCTCACCCACACACTCACACACCGACGGCGGAGGCGACAAGGTGCCAAGCTGCTCACCGGGAGCAGTTAGGGGTCTTTGGTCAAGGACACTTCGACACGCTGTCGGGAAGGAGCCGGAATCGAAGAGGGAACCGTCTGATTACCAGACGGGCGCTCTACCTCCTGAGACACTGTCGCCCGCAGTAGTGATGGCGGAGCAGCAATCAACTGCATCGCATCTGGCGGTTAGGTGGTGGAACGACTGTCTGGAAGTATGTAGGTCAGGGGTCAGCGACCATTTTTAAATGTTCTCGTTAACCAGTGTGCCATATCAACGTTAAGGTTAACTTTAGGTTTGATTATCACACCACCAGTGTTAATTTGGTCAACGAAAATGATGACTAAAATATATGGTCGTCAACGAAGCTTTTTCCCCTGACGACAACGAGACGAAACGTCACGTTGATGTAGATCATGTGACACTAACGTGACTAATTAATGCAATGTCATTGACTACAAATGACGACGCAAAATGTAGTTTACAAAATAAAATCTTGCCGAAATGTCTCTTAATTTAAAAACGAGACAAAATAATTATAACTTTTAGAATAATTCAAGTTATTATTAGTGCATCATTTACGTTTCCTGTGTGTGCAGCGCAAGCGCTTTGATTCCCACAATCCCACCGCTGCCACCAATGTAACCGAGGAGGTCGGCCTATACTTTCAAACTATAGTCAAATAAAATCACGGGAGAATTGATATCTGATCATCAACATACCGGTTTTCTTCCTCTTTCCACTCTACAACACAACAACAGACCTGTCACAGGTGCGCGCCCTGCAACTCCCCCTAATAACAGCATAACAGCATAATAGTCAGCATCAATAATAACATAGAACACATTAAATAGCTTACATAAGTCTAACCAGCTAGCACTAACATTGGCTTATTTTTGTTTAGAAAAAGCTCACGCCAATTTATGAGGCTGTAACTGAGTGGCGAGAATAAACAAAAAAGACTAAAACTTGACTAAACAAAAAATAGACGAGAAGGTGACTAAATGTGACTAAAGCATTTGACACGTGACTAAGACTAAAACTACAATTCAAAATAGCTGACGAAATTAACACTGCACACCACATCAAAATGTAAATCTCCAACAGATCTGTAATTATATTCCATCCATATAGGCAACGTGCATAGCAATAGTTTTAATAACCATTTTCCTCTCATAATTCTATAAGAGCGCTATACAAGAACGCTGACGTCTTTATGAGATGCTTGCTAGCCATACCTGGACACATTCAGCCTCGTCTGCCTCAGCCTTTAAAGTTTTCTCATGTTTGGTCTCAAAATTGCATTTAAGACTCAATGTTCGGCAAACAACAGACTGACCCTGAAGACCCTGAAGACTCTAACAGGAGCACTCATTCAAGGGTACTACAACTATGCGTGCACCTCATGGTACCAAAGCACCTCAAAGGCACTAAAAACAAGATTACAAACATCTCAAAACAAACTGGTCAGACTACTGCTTGACCTTACTCCTAGAACCCACCTCACCCCTGTCCACTTTGACAACCTAGGATGGCTTAGAGTAGACGACAGTGTACAGCAACTTGCAATGGGCCTGGTCTACAAGATACCCTACACCACTAAGGTACCCATGTACATGTCAAAATACTTCCCAAAGGTCAGTGAATACCACGACCACAACACCAGAGGGAGTTCCACAAATGATGTTCAACCCAGATTCGGCTCAAACAAGGGACTAAACACGTTTAGCAATTATGCCACAACAATGTGGAACGCCCTACCCAAAGCTGTAAAGGAATGTGAATCATCACCCACCTTCAAAACCGCTCGAAAAAAGCACCTATGGGAGGCTGCAATTCGAAACTGGCCACCGTAAATGTCCAAACCCTCTCCCCACCCCCCAATGTACAGTTTCCTCCCCCTCAAATGTATATATTCTCTTTTAGAAACTCTGTCTGTAAATAAACAGCACTGTATATTTGTATATCTTGTATGTCATAAATGTCTGGATGTAACAGTACTGTATATATCTGTATGTCGTGTATGTCATAAATGTTATGAATTGAACATGTAAATGTAAACAAGACGAAAGTCTTTCTCTGGTCTGCATCCCCTTAACAATTGCGTGTATTGAGCCGTACTGTATTGTACCCATTCTGCAATCTGTTAATAAAATGTTCAACCAATCAATCAAACACACTTGCGAGCGTGCCATTGGTTAATTAAGATACCGCGTGCCAATGGTGGCACTCGTGCCTAAGGTCGTTGACCCCTGATGTAGTTGATACTGGTCTCATGAGGTTTCGTGTCTGGCCTTGAGTAAAAACCCTGACTCATGCATTCATCCCAAACAGTAAAACTGGGCTACAATAGCTGGTGAGCTACAAGCACGTTGTGGTAACATTATACATTATTTATTACACAATGCAATGCCACGATGGAGTTGTGTGATAAGAAGCCCGTCACAGACTAGAACGCCCATTCTTCCTCCACACAGCTGGGTTGCTATTTGGAGAGAAAAAAAACACAAGTGGTTGCTATGTGAAATATATCACCAGAAATATAATAATTAGGTGTCTCATTACTGTATCTTGTAAACCAGTCACAGTGGAACAGTGTTTCTTCGGTGTTTCTTCGGTGTCTTACCCGCTCTATTGCTGCACAGACACGAAGGCATTCTATTTTGAACGTGGTTACCAATGGTTCAAGCCAGTGTTGTAGTCGAGTCACTAAATCTCGAGTCCGAGTCGAGTCTCGAGTCCCCGGTGTTCGAGTCCCAGTCCAAGTCATCAATGTTGAGTCCACTCCACTCTGGCGGTCAACGAGCTGACATACAAATATAAAAAGGTTCTACATTAAACATAAATGACACAGCGGTCACCGTTTCAAAGGGAGTTTATTTACTTTGTCGTTAATATAGCCGTCAATATCTTATGCCAAATGATTAGGGCCTATTACAAAAATTTTTTAAATACAAAATGTATCAATTAACAAGTCCAAGTCCTCGTCTGCACCTTCCGAGTCCGAATGCAGTCAATGCTCGAGTCCGAGTCCACGTCCGAGTCATCAGAGCTCAAGTCCAAGTCGAGTCACGAGTCCTGAATATCAGTCCAGGACTCGGATTCGAGTGCCACACAACACTGGTCACAGGCAGCCATGTTGGAAGAAGGACAACTACACAAACATTCTATGCAAGGCCTCTATTGCCAGAATATATATATATATATATATGTATATATTTAAAAATCCTTTCACTGTATGCTAAATTATTTTCAGGTTTTCATTGACTGGTACCTGCAAGGATGTAGAGCCAAAGAGCGCTAGGTGCCAGCCCCCCCCCCCCCCCCCCCCCTCCACCCCTCTCCCCTTTTAACCCAGTAGCTCTGATCTACATAACATTTGTAATATCAGACAATATCAGCATGAAAATAGGATTACAGCACAAATAGATCTGTTCCATTATGCACACATACTCACCCCCCCCCCCCCCTCTCTTTCAGATCCTCATATTGTCCTCCTCTGTGGTCCATCCTTATCTACAGGACGGTTGCAGAGGACATGTCCCCCTGAATATTGAGAAGAGGTAAATATGTCCCCCTCAAAAAATATTGCTAACATGAAAGACAACCCCCTCCCCAAAAGAGGTAAAAAAAAATAAGGGCGTCCAAACATTTATATATTCTTCTTACCTGTAACTATATATTATATTAACCAACTATTTCAGACACCCCTACAGGACCGTACTATCTCTGGCAGACACCCCTACAGGACCGTACCATCAGACAGACACCCCTACAGGACCGTACCATCAGACAGACACCCATACAGGACCGTACCATCAGACAGACACCCCTACAGGACCGTACCATCAGACAGACACCCCTACAGGACCGTACCATCAGACAGACACCCCTATAGGACCGTACCATCAGACAGACACCCCTACAGGACCGTACCATCAGACAGACACCCCTACAGGACCATACCATCAGACAGACACCCCTACAGGACCGTACCATCAGACAGACACCCCTACAGGACCATACCATCAGACAGACACCCCTACAGGACCGTACCATCTCAGCCTGGCAGACACCCCTACAGGACCGTACCATCAGACAGACACTAGGCTTGGGCGGTATCATTTTTTTGATACGTCATACCTTGATGACCTAATACCCCGGTATACGGTATATGACGGTATGACTTTCATTTTCATCAGCGGGGGGGGTGGGGCGGCGCAAACACGTTGAGATTAGGGCCGTTCTTTCAACCTGAAAGTGCACTTTCTTCAACCTCGAGGTAAACAAATCACAGAAGGTAGCCACTGCCGCCTGCCGGCACCATCCAGGTATCGACGTGAGCTAACGGTAGCTAGTTAGCCCGGCCGGCAGCCCGACACAATCGTATCAACGTGAGCCAGTTGCATTAGGATTAAAAAATGTCAACACTCACTCACCCCGTTTTATATTACATTCCCAAAGAAGTGCCTCCGTCTCTCGTAGTCTCGTTGTGCTGGATGAAGTCACTGGCGGCGAGGGTTTTGCTTAAATCCGAACAGACTCAGTCCTTTAATTGTCCAAATGCGACAGTGTGTGCAAGTTTAGCTCTTGTTTGACAAAACGTTAGCCATCTGTGGTCAGGGAGCTCATCGTGGGCTGGAGTGACGGTGGTTAACTTCGACGCTTCATCGTTCAATGGTAACGTATTATTATTATTGCTTTAGCTTTAGCAGTCTGCTCAGAGATAGAGGTAATGCATACAGGTTAGTGTGACGCACCTCTGTGTTCTCCTCACGTGACTCACAATAGCCAATCAATCATTAGGAAACTGCCCTCTGCTGGCCGTGCTGTGTGTGTGCAGTCCCCGGCAAAACTCTGTGTCAGTGTAAATATAAACTGAAACAACTGTGATTTTGATGGTATTGATTTTCAATACCGTCGGTATCTCTAAATACCCCGGTATACCGTAATACCGTCATACCGCCCAATCCTAACAGACACCCCTACAGGACCATACCATCAGACAGACACCCCTACAGGACCGTACCATCTCAGCCTGGCAGACACCCCTACAGGACCGTACCATCAGACAGACACCCCTACAGGACCGTACCATCAGACAGACACCCCTACAGGACCGTACCATCAGACAGACACCCCTACAGGACTGTACCATCTCAGCCTGGCAGACGTGCCTCTCATAAAATACACCAGAATGCAGGAAATGAATTGTTTGAGGCTCAAAAAGAGCCCCCTGCTTAACCTGTGAAGCTCAAATTAAACTGACATTAGCAACTTCAGAGGCCAGAATGTGGGACCTATAAACACATTTACTATCCAATAGCATTGTGAGGCTGAACAACAGGACCCATTGACTATGTAAATGTACTAAGAAAATGTTAAATAAACATTTACAGACGTTTTTTTAAATAGCTAAAAGTGATGTTGTAATTTTGCAACCGAGGGCCTCCCAAGTGCCCAATGTTGACAGCCAACCTACGCCGTCGCATATCAGAGTCCAGTTCATTCCAACCTACACCCTCACACATCAGAGTCCAGTTCATTCCAACCTACACCCTCACATATCAGAGTCCAGTTCATTCCAACCTACACCCTCACACATCAGAGTCCAGTACATTCCAACCTACACCCTCACATATCAGAGTCCAGTTCATTCCAACCTACACCCTCACATATCAGAGTCCAGTTCATTCCAACCTACACCCTCACATATCAGAGTCCAGTTCATTCCAACCTACACCCTCACACATCAGAGTCCAGTTCATTCCAACCTACACCCTCACACATCAGAGTCCAGTTCATTCCAACCTACACCCTCACATATCAGAGTCCAGTTCATTCCAACCTACACCCTCACATATCAGAGTCCAGTTCATTCCAACCTACACCCTCACACATCAGAGTCCAGTTCATTCCAACCTACACCCTCACATATCAGAGTCCAGTTCATTCCAACCTACACCTCACACATCAGAGTCCAGTTCATTCCAACCTACACCCTCACATATCAGAGTCCAGTTCATTCCAACCTACACCCTCACACATCAGAGTCCAGTTCATTCCAAAAGAACCAGCCGCCCATACATGACACGATATATATATATATATCTTCTTCTTTTTATGTTATGTGTTTTTCTTGGTCAACACAAGGAGACACAGAGAAAACAACCCGACACTCGGCTCCGTCGACAAAGAAAAGCTTGAGCGGAGAGGAGCCTGAGAGCATCGCTCACTCATGACAAGTCTTTGAGCCTCATCTTTCACTAACACCCCCCCCTCTCTCTCTTCCTCTGTTTCTCTCTCTCTCTCCCTCTCTTTCTCTCTCTCTATCTATCAATCTCTCCCTCTTT
>NW_028172899.1:0-12582 GCF_963971535.1 Notolepis coatsorum | reverse complement strand
ACATACTGCTGCTGAGGAGGGAGGGAGGGAGGGAGGGAGGAGAGAGAGAGAGGGGGGGGGGAGAGGGGGAGAGGGATAGGGAGAGAGGAGAGAGAGAGGGGGGGAGAGGGGGAGAGGGAGAGGCTTCTGAAAAGGCAGGGAGTGAGAGAGAGAGATGATGGTGGTAAAATAACCATACAAGTGTGTGTGTGTTTATTTGTAGGTGTGGGTTTACGTGTGTGTGTTTTTTTAAATTGTATTTGTAGGTGTGTGTTTACGTGTATGTGTGTGTGTGTGTGTTTTTTATTTGTAGGTGTGTGTTACGTGTATGTATGTGTGTGTGTGGGTGCACAGATTCCAACTTTGGTAGTAATTGTCTGAGTGTAGCAGAGCATGGGTGGAAGGGGAAGGAGAGAGGAGGAAAGGAAAGGACACAAGAGGAGGAGAGAGGAAATGAGAGGAGAAGAGAGGAGGAGAGAGGAAACGAGAGGAGAGAGGAAACGAGAGGAGAAGAGAGGGAAAAGAAAGGAGAGGAAAGCAGGACGGAGGGGAGGATATAGAGGGAGAGGGGGAGAGGAGGAGAGCGGGGGAGAAAAGCCCTGCTTCCTTCAGGGAGGAGGAGTGAGGCTCCTCTAATCAATCCATGGACGCATTGTAAAATCAATGCTCTGTATAATTAGGGCAATCCAAGGGTAATTAAAAAACCCTCTGCATTTCCCGGCGCTGCCGCGCGCAGACCGCGGCTCTCCGCCGTAATCACGCCTGCATTCTAACCGACTCAGGGTCACGGTTACATTATTCTAAATGGTTTCATATAATTGAAAACCCCTCTCGCTGCTCCTGCGTGTAACCGGCCAGATGCTTCAATTATCTGCGAGAGGCAAACAATACGCTGTGATAAACTGGGCGGCGGGTTTCGTTTTCCTTTTTTTTTTTTATATTATATTTTTCAGAATAGTTTCCTGCCCTGAGCGGCGGCTGTGTCTGAGTCTAGTCTCAGCCATCGATCTGGTCTCTACACTCCTCTCATCCTCTCGGCGAAAGAAGACTGCGAGGCGCATGCAAATGCATTTGTGCCAATGGCCATTTTGGATAAACATACCCATACACACCATTAGAAAAACACGTGTAAGACACTCATTTTCCATGGGATTGTTATCTTTAGACCTGTACTAGATAAGACTTCAAGCTATGGACCCATTGTGTTTTCCAGCTCATATACCTCTCAGCTGGAACTATTTCGCAGGCATCTGTTAATTCAGATGTAAGTTAAAAAAAAAAAAAAAAAAATCAGTGTGTTCAAACCTCTGTAACTCTATTACAGTAGCACTCATGCATGTGCTATAAATGGTTCAAGAATAACTTTCAAATGACTTTGGGTTTGCAATCGACAGGCATTTTATGCTAAACGTGCAGGACTGTTGACCGCCACGCTTAAGTGCGCCAGAGGGCGCTAGAGCGCCACCGCTTTAATCAATGGGAGGAGTGGGAGATTTGCGAGCGCTTAAAATATATCTTAAATTATGGCTATGGGTCTAATACACGTTGATTATCAGTGAGTTGCTTACAGTCAACATGTACAAAACGGATTGTTTTTTCATCAGTACATTTCCGTTTTATACCGTTTTGAATACGAGTATAGTTTTGGTGATTTCTAATTCCAGAGAAAGACGCGATAATAGTCCTTTAGTGGAATACACAAAACACGTTGTCATTTTTCGGCTGATTATAGAATCTTCCTGAAATCAACGCTAGATCATAATTATTATCCTTCCTCGTGCATACATGAAATGTCGTTTAGACTGGCGCGCCGCCCCCCCTCTCCCACCCAACGAAAACAGCCACACATACACACACAGATACATCGTCGATCGGGTAGAAATACATATCAGATCAACGATCAAATTTATATATAATGTTCTTACCTTGTATCTGATGTAATGCAAAAGAAAGAATCCAATTATCTGATCGCCATTTGAAGTACTGCGCGCGGTATGCAACAGCATTGCATATTAGGGGGGGGGGGCAGCATTGCCGATGTATCGTTGAAATCAGGTTACCTCGCCTGATTATTTAAACCACGCCCGCACGGCTTGGATCGTCCCAGAAAAAAAACTATACCATTCCCAGTGGAGTGCAATACCAGCCGGAAGGCGTAGGGGGCGGTATTTGCCCTTTTGCGAGCTCAGACCCATTCCCAACAATAACATCAGGCTGGATGGATGAAAATGAATGGATATCGCTAATAAAAGAAATGCCGATTAAAACCTGACTATACTCGTGATTGGCGCTGAACGGTCGGCGAGTTAACCCGACTATCATCGGGTCTGGAATCCAATGAGTTAAGAGGGATACTATTAATTATCAGTGCTAAATTGTCTCCATGATTTACAGGAGGGACATGTGGGGAAGAATTCAAGTCAAGTCAAGAGTTTTATTTGTCACGGCATACAAGCATACAGTGAAATGCGGGGGGTCTTGCCCGCAACGATGGTGCAATAATACAATAATAAAAATAGGATGAGAATAAGACATTTGTGCAATAATACAAGTAATAAGAATAAGACATAACAGGTATATGTACATAAAGTTTACAAAAAGCATGGTAAGACATGCTAAGGTCTTGCGATAGTGCAATACACTGTTAGCTACGGATGAGGCACTGGGTCTTATGTACACTACTATACAATGCTATACTATACAATCTACAGTTATACTATGTGTCCTTATGCTAGCTTGCTATATCCATCTGTTTACTATACAATAACTACTCCCGTTCTTGTTTTTAAAGTGACCTTTCATTGTGTAAAGTGACCATAGTGTGAGCGTGTGCAGCATGTGTGTGTGTGTGTTCATGCTAAAGTGACTGCTAGTGTGTGAGCGTATACAGTGTGTGTGTTGTGTGTGTGCTCATGTGTGCTTGTGTGTAGAGAGTTCAGTGTTCAAGACTCTGATGGCCTGGGGGAAGAAACTGAGCCGAAGTCTTTCTGTCCTAGTTGCTGGTGTTCGCAGGCGTTTGCCTGAACGCAGCAGCTTGAACAGGCTGTTGTTGGGGTGGTGAGGGTCTTTCATTATTCTGCAGGCTCTGGATTTGCACCTCTTGTTGTATAGGACCTCCAGGGGTGGTAGTGCAATACCCGTAGTATGCTCGGCTGAGCGCACCACTCTCTGTAGGGCCTTCTTGTCCTGTGCTGTGCTGTTTCCATACCAGGCAGTGATGTTTCCAGTCAAGATGCTCTCTACAGCTCCGGAGTAGAAGGACTGGAGTATCTTCCCCGCTGATGTATACATTCCATCCTTGACGTGATTGTACATAAATGTATAGGTACTAGTGCTGTCAATCGATTAAAATATTTAATCTGATCAATCGCATGATTGTCCATAGTTAACTCGCAATTAATCGTAAATTAATCGCATTTAAAAGAAAATGTATCTACCTTAAACAGATCTTTTTCAAGTTCCAAGTTTTAATACTCTTATCAACATGCGAGTCAACAAATGCTTGCTTTATGCAGCCATTTAACACAAAAGGATGACCCTCATGCATTGCAAATTTGCATCAAATTCAAAACAGAGTGATGCACAAAATAACTTAAAAGAAAATAATCATTTAAAACAATGAATAAAGTGTGCATGAAATAATAGGGGAAAGAAAACGTTAGGAACTTGTTACATTCACCCACACAAGGGCTGAGGACTCACCCCCCCCCCCCTCTCTCTCTCACACACACACACTCTCCCAGCTCTCTTTCTCTCTTGCCCCTTCCTCATATCTCTCATCCCCCCCCCCTCTGTCTCTCTATCTCTCACACACACACACACACACACACACACACACACACACACACACACACGCACACACACACACACACACACACACACACACACACACACACACACACACACACACACACACACACACACACACACACACACACACACACACACACACACACTCATATGCACAGACACACTCACACACACACACACACACACACACACACACACACACACACACACACACACACACACACACACACACACACACACACACACACACACATACTTTGAGTCAGAAACAAACATAGTATAAAAAAAAAATTAAAAATCTTTTTCTAAAAAGTTAATCATGAGTTAAAAAAAATAGTGGCGTTAATAGAATCACGCGTTAATACCACGTTAATACCGCGTTAACTTTGACAGCCTTAATACGTACATGAATGTACACGTCAACCAGATGTTTAGAGCCTGCACACCTGTCCGCTTACTCAACTGTGGCTCGGGAGGTAGAGCAGTCGCCTGGCAAACGGGAGGTTCGCGGTTCGATTCCCGCTCCTCCCGGGCAGCGAGTCGAGGTGTCCTTGAGCAAGACACTTAACCCCTAATTGCTCCCGATGAGCAGGTTGGCACCTTGAATGGTTGCCTCCGCCGTGAATGTGAATGGGTAAAAAATGTGACGAACAAATTGTAAAGCGTTTTGGATAAAAGATATATATTATAAATGCATAGATCCTTAAATGTATAGGTAAATAAATAAATGTATACATCCGCATACATGTATAGGTACATAAATGTATACATCCATACATGTCTTTTTAACAGCTTAATGTTGAAAATACCAAAGAGCTAGTTATCAACTTGTGAGGTTTTGCCCGCTGCTCACTACCTTTTCTCTGTTTCTTTAAGCCTATACTGTTTATTTTCCCTTCTCACTCACTCTCTCTAGCCCCCACCCTCTCGTTCCTTACCCTTAGTGGCCACACCTGTTCGATATCCTATTATCTCTCGCACCTGTGGTGGCAGGCTAATTAGTCCCCCTGTGGGCTTTAAATACCAGGGCGCTTCCCCTCGTTTTGGCGTGGGGTCGTGTTGTATTCATGCTGAGTCATATTCTCTAACATCTAGACTCTTTCGGGAGATCCTCTGGTCTACCAATGCTGTAAGATGGATCTCTCCAGCCTTGAGATGTTTGCTCCAGCCTTCGTCTGCTGTCGCCGTGGCCTGTGGAGGAGACTGTTCTGCGCTCCCTGTAACTTCCACGGGAGGCACCCCAGCGTTCCACTGCAGACCCCAGCGCAGCTGTTCGTCCTGACGCACATCTAGACCAACGCGCATCTCCCGGACCCTCGGGCTTGGCACGCTCTCCGGTCACCAGCGCGCAACGCGCATCTTCAAGGGCTTTGGCCACCTGTCGCCGTTTGCCTGGAGGGAGACATTGTACTGCGCTCTCTAATTCTCTACGGGAGGTTTTCCAGTGTTCCACTCCAGACCAGCGCGCCAGATGCGCTCAAGCCTTCGCCACCTGCCGCCGTTTGCCTGGAGGGAGACACTGTACTGCGCTCTCTAATCCTCTACGGGAGGTATTCCAGTGTTCCACTTCAGACCTTCGAGCTTGGCACGCTCCTCCGTACCAGCGCACTGACGCGCATCTTCCAGACCTTCGAGCTTGGCACGCTCCTCCGTACCAGCGCACAGACGCGCATCTTCCAGACCTTCGAGCTTGGCACGCTCCTCCGTACCAGCGCACTGACGCGCATCTTCCAGACCTTCGAGCTTGGCACGCTCCTCCGTATCAGCGCGCCGACGCGCATCTTCCAGACCTTCGTGCTTGGCACACTCCTCCTCGCAGACGCACCCCGAGGCGTCTCTCGGTTCCGACGCGCACACCAAGGTGTGGCACGCACTCTGTTCCTCGGCTCCGACAGCGGCTACCCGGTGGACGACACCCTCGCCACCGCCACTGTTCCGACGCGCACACCAAGGTGTGGCGCGCACTCTGTTCCTCGGCTCCGACAGTCGGCTACCCGGTGGACGACACCCTCGCCACCGCCACTGTTCCAGCTCTCTGTTCCGACGCGCACACCAAGGTGTGGCGCGCACTCTGTTCCTCGGCTCCGACAGTCGGCTACCCGGTGGACGACACCCTCGCCACCGCCACTGTTCCAGCTCTCTGTTCCGACGCGCACACCAAGGTGTGGCGCGCACTCTGTTCCTCGGCTCCGACAGCGGCTACCCGGTGGACGACACCCTCGCCACCGCCACTGTTCCGACGCGCACACCAAGGTGTGGCGCGCACTCTGTTCCTCGGCTCCGACAGCGGCTACCCGGTGGACGACACCCTCGCCACCGCCACTGTTCCAGCACTCGGTCCCTCGGCTCGGACAGCCAGCCACCCGGTGGCGATGCCCTCGCCCCGCTGCTGTCCCTGTACCATTACGCATACGCCTGGGTGAGTTTTGATTGTGATGTCACTCACCCAGCGTAGTGCCCTTGCCCCCGTTCCCGCTGCTGTCCCTGTACCTTTACGCATACGCCTGGGTGAGTTTTGATTGTGATGTCACTCACTCAGCGTAGTGCCCTTGCCCCCGTTCCCGCTGCTGTCCCTGTACCTTTACGCATACGCCTGGGTGAGTTTTGATTGTGATGTCACTCACTCAGCGTATTGCCCCTTGCCCTCGTCCCGCTGCTGTTCCTGTACCATTACGCATACGCCTGGGTGAGTTTTGATTGTGATGTCACTCACCCAGCGTATTGCCTCCGTTAGTTCTCACTTAGTTATTAGTTTGGACATTTCATCTCCCACTCTGTTTTGTTCTCTCGTGGATATTATTTTGGACATTTCATCTCCCACTGTGTGTTTGTTCACACGAAGATAGTATTTACTTTGTTACTTTGTTATTTGGACTGTTCTGCATCTGCTCTGTTTTGTTCCCTTTGAATATTAACCCTCTCCTCTGTTCTGCAGAGCGGCCCAGATGTTTTCCCTCCAGTCCCCAGTTCCTCCCTGTCCCCAGCCCGCCTCCGCGGTTCTCTGTCCCCAGTTCCTCCCTGTTCCCCAGCCCGCCTCCGCGGGCCTCAGTCCCCTCTGTCCCAAGTTCTCCCCTTCTAGTTCCACCTAGTCCCTAGTCCTCTATCCCTAGTTCTCCTAGTCCCTAGTCCTCTTTCCCTAGTTCTCCTAGTCTCTAGTTCCTCTGTTCCCTAGGCGTTCCCTTAACCTTCCCTTAGGCGTTCCCTTACCTTCCCATAGTGTTCCCTTTTCCTGCCCGCCTCTTAAAGGCACTTTACCTTCCCCTCTTGTGTTATTTCCAGTGTTTTGTGTTTTCTCCCTTAAAGGGACAGTGCCCTTTTTCCCTGTTCTAAATAAATATCTGTTTCTTGGCAAACCATCATACCTGTCTTGTGTTGTGCGATTGGGGTCGGTTACAAACCATAACAGTACGACCCCACCAAGTCTACGACCCCAGCCAGCACAGACTGTGTATGTTGAGTTTGCCTTTTTTTTCTTGTCCCCTCTAGCTCCCCTGTTAGCCCTGTTAGCTTCCCTGTTAGCCCAGTTTAGCTTCCTTGTTAGTCCTGTTTAGCTCCCTTGTTAGCCTGTTACTCCCCTGTTTAGCTTGTTAGTCTCCCCGGTTAGCTCCCCTGTTTGCTTCCCGTTTTGCCCTGTTTGACCCCCCTGCAGCTTGTTAGGCCTCTACTACCAGCATGGCCCTGTCTGCTAGCTTTGCCTCGGCGGCTAGCACAGCCTCTATGTTAATGCAGCCCTTACTGCTGGCATAGGCCCTGTAGCTAGCCATGCCCTGGCAGCTAACCCAGTCCCTCAGCAGAGCCCCAGTCTGCTAGCTTGGCCCCGGCTGTTAGCACAGCCTCTATGTTAATGCAGCCTTGCAGCTGGCATAGGCCCTGTAGCTAGCCAGGCCCAAGCAGCTAACCCGGTCCCTCTGCATGGCCTCCACTTTTTTGTGTAGTTTATCCCACTGCTAGGACTGCCCTTTCAGCTAGCAAGGTCAGTTTTTCTCACACAGCTAGGACTGTCCTTCCAGCTAGCTTGTGCTCTCATGCTGATCCAGCCCTGTCTGCCAGCCTAGCTCCGGCAGCTAGCGCAGCCTCTATGTTGATGTAGCAGTACAGCTAGCATAGGCCCTGTAGCTATCAGTGCCCTGGCAGCTACCCTTTCCCTCTGCTAGCCTGGCTCCGGCAGCTTGCGCAGCCTCTATGTTGATGTAGCAGTACAGCTAGCATAGGCCCTGTAGCTATCAGTGCCCTGGCAGCTACCTTCCCTCTGCTAGCCCTTTCCCGGTGCTTCCATGGTTACCCCTTAGCTACCCTGCTTGCCCCTCAGTTCCTCTAGACCAGTTCCTCTAGACCAGTTCTCTAGACCAGTTTTCTAGACCAGTTCTCTAAACCAGTTCTCTAGACCAGTTCTCTTGCCCAGTTCGCTAGACTAGTTCTCTAGACCCAGTTCCTCTAGACCAGTTCCCCCAGTTGCCCCTCTGCTACCCTAGTTACCCCTCGGCGACCCTGTTTCTTTTGCTAGCCCCACTCTTGTGGTGGCTTCCCCTGCTGGCTTGGCCAGTACCTCTTGTTTTGCCCCCTGCCACTCTGTCTGTATTTGTTTTGGGTCGCCAGGTGGCTCCCGTTGAGGGGGGGGTACTGTGAGGTTTTGCCCGCTGCTCACTACCTTTTCTCTGTTTCTTTAAGCCTATACTGTTTATTTTCCCTTCTCACTCACTCTCTCTAGCCCCCACCCTCTCGTTCCTTACCCTTAGTGGCCACACCTGTTCGATATCCTATTATCTCTCGCACCTGTGGTGGCAGGCTAATTAGTCCCCCTGTGGGCTTTAAATACCAGGGCGCTTCCCCTCGTTTTGGCGTGGGGTCGTGTTGTATTCATGCTGAGTCATATTCTCTAACATCTAGACTCTTTCGGGAGATCCTCTGGTCTACCAATGCTGTAAGATGGATCTCTCCAGCCTTGAGATGTTTGCTCCAGCCTTCGTCTGCTGTCGCCGTGGCCTGTGGAGGAGACTGTTCTGCGCTCCCTGTAACTTCCACGGGAGGCACCCCAGCGTTCCACTGCAGACCCCAGCGCAGCTGTTCGTCCTGACGCACATCTAGACCAACGCGCATCTCCCGGACCCTCGGGCTTGGCACGCTCTCCGGTCACCAGCGCGCAACGCGCATCTTCAAGGGCTTTGGCCACCTGTCGCCGTTTGCCTGGAGGGAGACATTGTACTGCGCTCTCTAATTCTCTACGGGAGGTTTTCCAGTGTTCCACTCCAGACCAGCGCGCCAGATGCGCTCAAGCCTTCGCCACCTGCCGCCGTTTGCCTGGAGGGAGACACTGTACTGCGCTCTCTAATCCTCTACGGGAGGTATTCCAGTGTTCCACTTCAGACCTTCGAGCTTGGCACGCTCCTCCGTACCAGCGCACTGATGCGCATCTTCCAGACCTTCGAGCTTGGCACGCTCCTCCGTACCAGCGCACAGACGCGCATCTTCCAGACCTTCGAGCTTGGCACGCTCCTCCGTACCAGCGCACTGACGCGCATCTTCCAGACCTTCGAGCTTGGCACGCTCCTCCGTATCAGCGCGCCGACGCGCATCTTCCAGACCTTCGTGCTTGGCACACTCCTCCTCGCAGACGCACCCCGAGGCGTCTCTCGGTTCCGACGCGCACACCAAGGTGTGGCGCGCACTCTGTTCCTCGGCTCCGACAGCGGCTACCCGGTGGACGACACCCTCGCCACCGCCACTGTTCCGACGCGCACACCAAGGTGTGGCGCGCACTCTGTTCCTCGGCTCCGACAGTCGGCTACCCGGTGGACGACACCCTCGCCACCGCCACTGTTCCAGCTCTCTGTTCCGACGCGCACACCAAGGTGTGGCGCGCACTCTGTTCCTCGGCTCCGACAGTCGGCTACCCGGTGGACGACACCCTCGCCACCGCCACTGTTCCAGCTCTCTGTTCCGACGCGCACACCAAGGTGTGGCGCGCACTCTGTTCCTCGGCTCCGACAGCGGCTACCCGGTGGACGACACCCTCGCCACCGCCACTGTTCCGACGCGCACACCAAGGTGTGGCGCGCACTCTGTTCCTCGGCTCCGACAGCGGCTACCCGGTGGACGACACCCTCGCCACCGCCACTGTTCCAGCACTCGGTCCCTCGGCTCGGACAGCCAGCCACCCGGTGGCGATGCCCTCGCCCCGCTGCTGTCCCTGTACCATTACGCATACGCCTGGGTGAGTTTTGATTGTGATGTCACTCACCCAGCGTAGTGCCCTTGCCCCCGTTCCCGCTGCTGTCCCTGTACCTTTACGCATACGCCTGGGTGAGTTTTGATTGTGATGTCACTCACTCAGCGTATTGCCCCTTGCCCTCGTCCCGCTGCTGTTCCTGTACCATTACGCATACGCCTGGGTGAGTTTTGATTGTGATGTCACTCACCCAGCGTATTGCCTCCGTTAGTTCTCACTTAGTTATTAGTTTGGACATTTCATCTCCCACTCTGTTTTGTTCTCTCGTGGATATTATTTTGGACATTTCATCTCCCACTGTGTGTTTGTTCACACGAAGATAGTATTTACTTTGTTACTTTGTTATTTGGACTGTTCTGCATCTGCTCTGTTTTGTTCCCTTTGAATATTAACCCTCTCCTCTGTTCTGCAGAGCGGCCCAGATGTTTTCCCTCCAGTCCCCAGTTCCTCCCTGTCCCCAGCCCGCCTCCGCGGTTCTCTGTCCCCAGTTCCTCCCTGTTCCCCAGCCCGCCTCCGCGGGCCTCAGTCCCCTCTGTCCCAAGTTCTCCCCTTCTAGTTCCACCTAGTCCCTAGTCCTCTATCCCTAGTTCTCCTAGTCCCTAGTCCTCTTTCCCTAGTTCTCCTAGTCTCTAGTTCCTCTGTTCCCTAGGCGTTCCCTTAACCTTCCCTTAGGCGTTCCCTTACCTTCCCATAGTGTTCCCTTTTCCTGCCCGCCTCTTAAAGGCACTTTACCTTCCCCTCTTGTGTTATTTCCAGTGTTTTGTGTTTTCTCCCTTAAAGGGACAGTGCCCTTTTTCCCTGTTCTAAATAAATATCTGTTTCTTGGCAAACCATCATACCTGTCTTGTGTTGTGCGATTGGGGTCGGTTACAAACCATAACACAACTTCAGTAGGAAGAAGGTGAATGTCTCTCCTGTCATCATCTTTTCTTTTCTTTCTACTGTGTTATGTAACTTGTACTGTATGTTTCCCCCATCGGGGATTAAGAATAAACCATACCATACCTTACCATACCATACCATACCATGTATAGGTACATAAATAAATGTATACATCCAAAATGTATAGATACATAAATGTACGCATCCATAAATGTATAGATACATGAATGTATACATCATAGGGCTGACCCCCATTAGTCGGTTAGTCAACTAATCGGTCGAAAGGAGCCGTAGTCGACTAGCCAACCTCTTAGTCGAATATATATACAAAATAAAAATTATAATATATTTTTTTTATTTTTTATTTTATCATTCTTTCCAAAAGAAAAGAGGCCTAGAAGCGTGGCTAACTTACATACATACCAGAGGCTAACTGCCTACGAAAACAGGCACAGAGGCACTGAAAGAGGATTTCACCCATCTAATGAACACACTAGACTAGACAAATATCAAGATGTATCCATCAGTGGACCAATTGCATGCTTTTGCAGAGCACAAGAAGCCTTCAGTCGACTCCTTCAGACATTAAGCACCCCCATAGCCCAAATGGAATGATAAAAAAAAAAAATCAATTTAAAAAAAAAAAAAAAAAAAAAAATCACACCAGGTAACAGGCTCTCCTCCTGGGTGTCACACCAGGTAACAGGCTCTTCTCCTGGGGGCTAACAGAAGGTATAACTGTCTCTCTCCATACCAACTCCTGTCTCCCTACTGAAATATTCATACCCTAAGCTCCTGACTGCAAGATGGAGCGGAGCGCTGCGGTGTGTGTATGTGTGTGTTTGTTTATGTTTGTGTGTGTGCGTGTGTGTGTGCGTGTGTCTGTGTGTGTATGTGTGTGTGTGTGTGTGTGTGTGTGTGTGTTTGTTTATGTTTGTGTGTGTGCGTGTGTGTGCGTGTGTGTGCGTGTGTGTCTGTGTATGTGTGTGTGTGTGTGTGTGTGTGTGTGTGTGTGTCTGCGTGTGCGTGCATGCGTGTGTGTGTGTGTGTGTGTGTGTGTGTGTGTGTGTACAAGCTGCATAATCTATATACTTGCTTGTACACCTGCATATGACCCATAGCTCTGTATGATATGTATGTACAATAATGCTGTATATATACCATACAGTATATATCGATTTATTCTCACCGCTATACCTATCCTCACCTGTCTGTACTTATACCTGCACATACTGTATATACTCCTTTACTATATCTATATCTGTACATATCCTACTCTTAGTAGTTGCGCTGCTGGCCAGTAGTAGTGATACTGTCTTTATGTATTATACTACAACTCTGTACATACATCTGATTAGCACTATTGCTCAGTAGTACTGATTTATATATGTTAGTTATACCCAGTTTAATCGCCTGTATATTGTATATTGCTGTTGCACTGTTACATTTGCACTCTGGTTGAGTGCCAAACTTATTTTAATTGTAATGTACTTGTGCTGTAGGATGACAATATATTTTAATCTAATCTAATCTATTAATACTTCAAAGGAAATTAAAAACGGTGTCAGAAACCGCAAAATCAATTAACATGACAGTTGAAACTCCGCCCCTCCCTCCTCTCTCTCTGTCTCTCCCTCCAACGGGTCTCAATTTGTGGGAGGGAGAGAGAGAGAGGGAGGGAGAGA
>NW_028172900.1:0-16153 GCF_963971535.1 Notolepis coatsorum | reverse complement strand
CAGAGAGAGATAAAGATAAGAGAGGTAGACGATGAATGTATGAGAGAGAGAGGGAGGGAGGGAGGGAGGGAGGGAGGGAGGGAGAGAGTAGAGAAACGATGTACAACTGGTAATCAGATGCAGTGCTCATCTTTCATGGTTTAGGTAGAAGGTCTAGTTGTGGTGAAGGCATGTTGCCTGGCGGAGATTTGCGCTCTACTGAGCTCTACTCACTCTTCTATTTCCAAACAGACTTTTGGATTAAACCAAGTTGTATATAAAACAACGCAGTGATTAACTGATCTTTCACAGCAAAGCAACACGTATGAAATACAGGGCGAGCTACGCTATGCTCGCTAATCATGCTTGGTAGGAGTAACGTTAACAGAGCTTGTCCAAAGGAGCCGTGTGCCAACAAACATAATTAGTTACATGATCAGATAACAAATCTATTCACAAAATGGTTCACGATTCAACCTGTGACCGATAAGTACTTATGATTACTTTCCATAACCATTTTTTTCATGCACTTCTTTATGACTGCAGCCTCTGCAGGCCCTCCAGATGCATTTAGCCACATATATTTTAACATGCCTTAACGAGCAAGCGTATCATGTGATTTAAGGGGATGACTCTCTATGTGACTGTGTGTGTGTGTGTGTGTGTGTGTGTGTGTGTGTGTGTGTGTGTGTGTGTGTGTGTGTGTGTGTGGCTCTGTGTGGCTCTGTGTGGCTCTGTGTCTTCTGTATGTGTGTGTGTTTCTCTGTGTGGTCGGTGTTTATTTGCTGCCTGTAACATTATCTGGAAGACTGTGTGTGGTGCATCGGGGGGCTCTCTTCTCTCTTCTTCACTGTTTGTGTGTGTGTGTTGTTTCCTGTTGACAGGCACTTGATGAAGCACCTCAGTTGTTTCTTCTGAAGCTCATACGGGGGGGGGGGGGGGGGGGGGGGTGGACTGTGGCAGGAGGGACTGAAAGTGAAAAATGGGGTCAGATTTAAGGAGGCAAGGAGAATGATGGCTGAATAGTGAGGGAGAGGAGGAGGAATTGTGGAGAGAGACCAGGAGAAAGAGCAGGATAGATCAGCGTTGTGTCTTTTATTACCTGGATACTAGGGGCGCAGGGGGAGTGGAGGGTCCAGAGGAACAGCACTTGTCTCTGGGGAAATGAGTCCACCCTTCAGGTGCCCCTACTAATGAAGCACTCCCCTGGTACACATGCCCACATACACACACACAAATGCACACACACATACTTCTGAACTTCTCTTATCTGTGTTCTACTTTTAATGAAAATTGCCACAAATCATCCATCTCTCCCTCACCCCCGTCTGTCCATCAATCCCACTTTCCTTCTACTGTATCTGTCTGTCCTTCTATGAGAGCCTCCCTCCTCTCCTGCTCTCCTCTCATCTCCTCTTTTCTCATCTGCTCTCTCCTCTCCTCTCCTCTCCTCTCCTCTCCTCTCCTCTCCTCTCCTCTCCTCTCCTCTCCTCTCATCTCCTCTTTTCTCATCTGCTCTCTCCTCTCCTCTCCTCTCCTCTCATCTGCTCTCTTCTCTCCTCTCCTCTCCTCTACTTTACTCTCCTCTACTTTACTCTCCTCTCCTCTCCTGTCCTCTGCTCTCCTCTCCTCTCATCTGCTCTCTCCTCTCCTGTCCTCTCCTCTCCTCTCCTCTCCTCTCCTCTCCTCTCCTCTCCTCTCCTCTCCTCTACTTTACTCTCCTCGACTTTACTCTCCTCTCCTCTCCTCGCCTGTCCTCTGCTCTCCTCTCCTCTCATCTGCTCTCTTTTCTCCTCTCCTCTCCTCTCCTCTACTTTACTCTCCTACTTTACTCTCCTCTCCTCTCCTGTCCTCTGCTCTCCTCTCCTCATCTGCTCTCTCCTCTCCTCTCCTCTCCTCTCCTCTCCTCTCCTCTCCTCTCCTCTCCTCTCCTCTCCTCTCCTCTCCTCTCCTCTCCTCTCCTTTACTTTACTCTCCTCTACTTTACTCTCCTATCCTCTCCTCGCCTGTCCTCTGCTCTCCTCTCATCTGCTCTCTTTTCTCCTCTCCTTTCCTCTCCTCTACTTTACTCTACTCTACTCTACTCTTCGCTCCCATCGGAGCCAGGCAGAGACATGGAATGCCGGCTGCTAGATCTGACCTCCAGCCATGCATCATTCTCTCTCCTCCTCTCTTTCTTTCTCATCTCTCATCACTCAGCGTGTAGAGCGATCCCCAGCCATGCATCATTCTCTTTTTTCGTCTCTCTGTCTCTCTCTCCCTCTTCAGCCCTCAGGTCCTGCCAAGCAGCTCCCCTGCTTTAAAGGGAGCAGTTACCCATTCTGCTCCACCAGCCTGCCTCTCATAGACTCAGTGTCTACCAAGCACGTCTCAGCATAACATCATTGTGTTGAACGTGGGCATTGTACATTGATAGGTTGATAAAAGCTGTTGCTTTTTGAAGTACATTTTGTAATAACTACAATGCCTATATACTTACTTATACACATGCATATAACCCATAACTCTGTCTGATGACATGTACAATAATGCTGTATACCGTATATATATATATTTATTCTCACCGTATATATATATATCTATCCACTAAGGCTGTCCCCGAAGCCTGTTTTTGGGATTCGAACTTTGTCAGGGTTTTTCGAACGAACGTTAGAACCCTCGTTTTTAATAAAAAAAAATAATAATAAAAAATAATTATATATATATATATATATATATATATATATATATATTTTTTTTTTTTTTTTTATATCCTCAAACTAAATCCTCAATTTGAATAAAGTGATTAATCTGATTAAATGAGTTTCTTTTTTATTAAATCAACTTTCTTTAATGAATATAACGCAGCAGTTTTTTTTATACTATAATATTAGTGTAGCCTGGGCGGCTAGGTGGTGTAGTGGGCAAGGCGCTCGCCACCAATGCAGGAGACGCTGGGTTCGAGCCCAGCTCTCCGCATTGCTATCAGCTTGGCTGGTCGTTCCTACTAACACAAATTGGCAGTGTTAGGGGTGGGAAAGCTGATGGGTGGGGATCGGACGTTGTGGACAGCGACTCCTACAGGTCGGTTGGTGCGCCTGCGCAGCAGAATCAGGAAGCGACGGGGGTGGCGTGTCCCTCCCATGCAGACCCCCGCCGCTGAGAGATCGCGCTGTGCAGGTGAAAAGATGCGACGGCTGCTTCCTCGAGTACCGGAGGGGACACGTGATGTAAGGCTTCGTCCACATTGCAGCCGGCTTGTGGGAGGCATGGCCTAACAGCGTTCGAGACAGGGGAGGGTAGAATTGGACGATACGAAATTGGGATGGGAGAAAAATAGAAAATGGGAGAAAAAAGTATATTAGTGTAGCCTAATCTTTATCTGCAACTGTGAAGAAAACCCCAATTGGTTTAAACAGAATGAATAGATTTTTTTTTTTTTTTTTTTTTTATAAAAGAAAATTCTGATTTCGAATTCGAATGCCAACGTAACGAACATTCGGGCTCAGCCTTACTATCCACACCTATCATACCTGCACTTAATCGTTTTACATGTCTGTAGATACTACAGTATAAATCTATACCTGTACATATCCTTTACCTACTCTTACTAGTTACGCTGCTGGCCAGTGGCCAGTATGACTTACTACCATACTGTCATTATACCTGTATCACTGTACATATTAATACTACAACTCTGTACATACATCTGATTAGCACTACACCCAGTAGTACTAATTTATATATTTTATACCCAGTTTAATCACCTGTACATTGTATATTACTATTGCACTTTACTGTTACATTTGCATTCTGGTTGGATGCCAAACTTATTTTAGTTGTACTGTACTTGTGCTGTATGATGACAATACATTTGAATCTAATCTAATACATTGCAATACAGTATTTAAAACTGGAAATGTGTTGGCAAGCTGTATTTACAGATTTTTGCATACAATGGGAACGTATGTCTAGGTGAAACAGTAGAGTAATGAGCGTAGAAGAGTGTAGGTTTTGGTCTTTTTATAGGCTAGGTTGATAAATAAACATATTACACTGGCCTTATCCTTTAACTACTTATCCGCCAGGGGGGCGTCACACACGGCGCAGCACATTTGCCCTTGCCTGTCGGCTTCAGGCTGAGTTATTGCCAATCAACCTACACATCGTTTGAAAGCTAAAATGGCCGCTGTTTGATTGACACCCTACGCAACCTATTACGTGCTTCCAATCTCAGGTCATAAGACCAAACAGCCAACAAGTGTAATTTTCAGAAAAGTGACCACGTCGGGTTTCGCCTCCCGGTGAACGGACCAGTCACCTCTGACAGTGAAAACTATTGACCGTTTTTGTAGCCAATGAAATTCTGGAGCTGATGGTGCTGTATCTTACACAAGGGATGTTTACTGCGATAAAGGGAGAGTAGAACAAGAAGAAAGGAGAATTCTCACGCACCTCTACTTTTTCCCACCTCTCCCTACTCTAAAAATATTATTGTCAAATCAACACTTAGGATATGGAATCAGTTTAGACGACATTTTGGTTTACAATCTTTTTCCTTACTAGCTCCAATTACAGCTAACCCTGTTTCCCCCCCCCCCCCCCCCCCCTCTGTGATGGATAGAGCTTTTCTCTCCTGGTCCCCTCTTGGTATTAGAACGTTCAGAGATTTATATATAGAAAATATTTTTGCATCATTTGAACAACTGTCTGACAAGTTCTCTCTTTCGAGGTCACATTTCTTTAGATACTTGCAAGTCCGCAGTTTTGTACGTAATGTCAACCCACAGTTCCCCAAACTTCCAGAAGCCACTCCTATTGACACTTTACTAAAACCTACACTGGTCACAAAGGGTATTATATCTGTCGTGTATGGCTTGATTTCCTCACTGCGTCCTACCTTATTAGATAAGATCAGGAGGAGATGGGAGGAGGACCTGGGTGAGGACATCACAGAAGACCTGTGGGACGATATTCTACGCCGGGTCCACTCCTCTTCAATTTGTGCCAGGCACGGACTGATCCAATGTAAAATTGTTCACCGTTCACACTTTACTAAAGTCAGGCTAGCCAAGATCTATGGCAACATTGATCCCACCTGTGACAGATGCCACCGTGCCCCTGCTACACATAGTCACATGTTTTGGTCCTGCCCCTCACTTTTTGGTCTGAAATATTTGAAATTATCTCAAATAGTATTGAGATCCCAATCAGCCCGACTGCCATAACTGCTTGCTTTGGTGTCTCTATCTCCCCTACTACCCTGTCTCTACCACGATATAAAGCTGACCTGGTGGCATTTGTTACACTCCTGGCTAGACGTCTCATTTTACTGCATTGGAAGTCACCCACTCCTCCATCTCACTCTATGTGGCTCAGGGATATTTTGCACTTCCTTAAGATGGAGAAAATGAGGTGTGTCATAAGGGGTTCTACAGCTAGATTTTATAAAACATGGGGTTGTTTCTTTACTTATGTTGGGGAACAAGGTTCAATCAACCCCCCATAAATAATGCTCACTTTTAGTCTAGCACTGTCCAGTCGATTGACCTATCTACATGTGCAGGTGTAACCTGATGTTTACCTTCTCACTTAAAAAAAATAAAAAGAATGTGTTCCATTCCTCTATTTCTGCTGTACAGTCCTTGTCCTGAGTGTACAATGATCGTTCGAATGATCGGCTTGTGCTCAGGGTGCCTCGAGTTCGGTCTGAGCTTGGAAAGTCTGCCTTCTCCTACGATGCTCCGTACACATGGAATACCCTGCAAAAGACTCTAAAGCTCGGAACATTCCCGTCATTCATGGAGTTTAAAGGCATTGCACTTGACCTATGTACTGAATCATGTAATTGTTTTTAATCCATCATTGTAGTAATTGTAATTCATTGTAATTGTTAACTGTTATGATATTTGTGTCCTTTGTTAACTCGTCATCACTGTAAATGAGGGAAACCTCAGTGCTTTCACGAGTATAAATAAAGGTTTGAAATGAAATGAAAACATATCTGTTTAATTGACTGTATGTCCGAAACATTATCTATATTTATTTTGTGGTGTACTCGCTGTAGTCTATATATTCAACAGACCTATACTTTGACTATTTATACGTAGCTTTGTGCAATATATATATTATTTACATTCAACAGACCTATATTTTGTCTATTTATACATAGCTTTGTGCAATAGGTATATTGTTTATATTCAACAGACCTATATTTTGACTAATTATACGTAGCTTTGTGCAATATGTATATTGTCTACATTCAACAGACCTATATTTTCACTACTTATATGTAGTTATGTGCAATACGTCTGGCATATATGTGTACAGTTTGACCTTGTGCTCATCTCATATTGCAATGAAAAACTTCAATAAACAAAGTTTTGAAAAAAAAGAAGAAAGGAGAATTACTCGCTCACTCTACGTGAAATGTATTGGACCGGACGGCCATTTTGGATACAAAATACAAACATTAGAAAAACATGTGTAAAATACACATTTTCCGTGGTATTGTTATCAACTTTGGACCTTCAAGCTATGGACCCATTGTGTTTTCCAGCTCATACCTATCAGCTGGAACTCTTTTGCAGGCATCTGTTTGCAAACTAATTCATACATAAGTAAAAATGACTTTTATTTCAGTGTGTTCAATCCTCTGTAACTCTTATTACATTATCACTCCTTCTAACTCCTTGTGGAAGAAAATTCCTTTCAAAAGAGACCAGACTCATGCATGTGCTATAAGTGGCCAATTTACTTTGGGTATGCAATCGACTGGCGTGGTATGCAAAATTTGCCCGGGTGGAGAAGAGGTTAAAGGTTCAAATTACTGCATTTTTATAGCGCTTTTATCCAAAGCACTTTACAACTTGTGCCTCACACTCACACGCCGATGACAGAGGCAACCATGCAAGGTGCCAACCTGCTTGTTGGGAGCAGTTAGGTGTTAAGTGTCTTGCTCAAGGACACTTGGACAAGCTGCCGGGAGGAACCTTCTCATGACCTGCTCTACCTCCCGAGCCACTGTGGCCGCCTGACAGACTTCACATCCGCTCCTCCTGCTCTGATCTTAGACCAGACTCTCCTTGGGGTCAGAATCCCAAGTGCGGTCCCCTAATATGGAAGTGGAAAACCCCTAGAAAAACCGCTCATAATACTAACTGCGACGTCAGAAGGATCCGCCCCTTGCTGAAAAAAGAAGCCACTCATCTCTTCCTGCAATCAACAGTCATGTCTCGCCTCGACTACTGCAATGCACTGCTAGCTGGTTTACGACTACCACCACCAAGCCACTTCAACTCATACAGAACGCAGCGGCCTGCCTGATCTCTAATCTACCGGAGTCAGCCCACATGTGACCCCACTTCTTGGAGAGCACTTCCCATCGCCGCACAAGGTCCTTGACCTGGCATACCGTGCAGCGGATGGAACGCCTCCCTCCTACCTCCGGTCAATGCAGTCGGATGCCAAGTTTGATCAACAGTGTCTCTCTCCCAAAGACAGAAAGCAGAAGGGTTCACTTGTTGTATGTCAGGAAGCTGGTCACCAGAGGACTCACTAAAGGGAAGGAGGAAAGGGAGCGAGGGGCCATTAAAACTGTCTGTAATGCTGCTCTCCCCTTTCGTTGTCAGCGGAGCGTTTCCAGGATTTTCCCCTTGATGACGTCATCGAGAGACCTTTCTGGTGTTGGGGAAGACCTGTTCGATAACAGGGATTCTGTTTCACAGTGGATCTTCGAAGTGTACAATTTCACTCGTGAGATAGAATTCTGACAACTGAACATTCAAATGATTGTGTAACGGCTGCTAGTCGTTGTGCAGCTGAAATTATTCAATCTCATGGAATGGGAGTAGATACCAACTCTGTGTGCCCCACCCTCTTTCTCTCTCTCTCTCCCCCTCCCTCTCTGTCTCTGTATATCTCACTCTGTCTCTATCTCTCGGTCTGTCTCTATCTCTCTCTGTTTCTCTTTCTCTGTCTCTATCTCTCTCTGTTTCTCTTTCTCTGTCTCCGTCTCTATCTTTCTGTCTCTCTCTGTGTACCTCTCTCTCTCTATTTCTCTTTGTATATGTACTGTATCTCTCTCTACTCAGTACCACAGCTTGCTTTCTTTAGTGCCTTAATGTATTTATTCTCCTCTCTCCTCCTCTGTCATGTCCCTCATGTTCCCTCTCTCCCCATTAAGGCTGATTGTTCTGCAGAGCCTGTTAGTGCCTGGGGAGGACAGGAGGAGGAGAAGAGGAGGGCTGTGTGAGTGTGTTGGTCAGGGAGCAGAGAGACTAGAGGAGGCAGACAGGAGGAGGAGAGGAGGGCTGTGTGAGTGTGTTGGTCAGGGAGCAGAGAGACTAGAGGAGGCAGACAGGAGGAGGAGAGGAGGGCTGTGTGAGTGTGTTGGTCAGGGAGCAGAGAGACTGTAGAGGAGGCAGACAGGAGGAGAGGAGCAGAGAGACTGTAGAGGAGGCAGACAGGAGGAGAGGAGCAGAGAGACTGTAGAGGAGGCAGACAGGAGGAGAGGAGCAGAGAGACTGTAGAGGAGGCAGACAGGAGGAGAGGAACAGAGAGACTGTAGAGGAGGCAGACAGGAGGAGAGGAGCAGAGAGACTGTAGAGGAGGCAGACAGGAGGAGGAGAGGAGGGCTGTGTGAGTGTTGGTCAGGGAGCAGAGAGACTGTAGAGGAGGCAGACAGGAGGAGAGGAGCAGAGAGACTGTAGAGGAGGCAGACAGGAGGAGGAGAGGAGGGCTGTGTGAGTGTGTTGGTCAGGGAGCAGAGAGACTAGAGGAGGCAGACAGGAGGAGGAGAGGAGGGCTGTATGAGTGTGTTGGTCAGGGAGCAGAGAGACTAGAGGAGGCAGACAGGAGGAGGAGAGGAGGGCTGTGTGAGTGTGTTGGTCAGGGAGCAGAGAGACTAGAGGAGGCAGACAGGAGGAGGAGAGGAGGGCTGTGTGAGTGTGTTGGTCAGGGAGCAGAGAGACTGTAGAGGAGGCAGACAGGAGGAGGAGAGGAGGGCTGTGTGAGTGTGTTGGTCAGGGAGCAGAGAGACTGTAGAGGAGGCAGACAGGAGGAGGAGAGGAGGGCTGTGTGAGTGTGTTGGTCAGGGAGCAGAGAGACTGTAGAGGAGGCAGACAGGAGGAGGAGAGGAGGGCTGTGTGAGTGTGTTGGTCAGGGAGCAGAGAGACTGTAGAGGAGGCAGACAGGAGGAGGAGAGGAGGGCTGTGTGAGTGTGTTGGTCAGGGAGCAGAGAGACTGTAGAGGAGGCAGACAGGAGGAGGAGAGGAGGGCTGTGTGAGTGTGTTGGTCAGGGAGCAGAGAGACTAGAGGAGGCAGACAGGAGGAGGAGAGGAGGGCTGTGTGAGTGTGTTGGTCAGGGAGCAGAGAGACTGTAGAGGAGGCAGACAGGAGGAGGAGAGGAGGGCTGTGTGAGTGTGTTGGTCAGGGAGCAGAGAGACTAGAGGAGGATGAGGACCATGGGACGAGAGCGATGGAGATGAGAGCCAATGAGAATGAAGAACTGAGAGGGGAGGAGGCCCATCCCTGTTGGTTATGCTGCTGTTGTGTTGGTGTTTGGGTGTACTGAGAGAGAGAGAGAGAGAGAGAGAGAGAGAGAGAGAGAGAGAGAGAGAGAGAGATAGAGGGGGGGGTTGGAGGGACAGAGGGTGGTGGTGGTGGGGGTGGAGAGAAAGGGAATGAATTAGAAATACATATGGAGAGCAGGATAGGAGCTGTTTCAGCCTGGGGGAGGATGATGGATTGTGTTTACCACTCTATCTGTCCCTGTGTTCCTACTCTTTTTACCACCTCTGCCATCCTCTCTTCTTTTCTTCTGCATTTACTCTACTCTTTTTAGCATCTCTCCTCTCTTTTCCTTTCTTCTCTTTATAGTATATATTGTATATACAGTATATAATATATATCCTATCCTCTTTCTACTCTTCTTTTTGCATATCTCCTTTAATCTCCTCACCCCCCACCTATCTCCTCTACTCACCTCTCCTCTCTGTGGAGCAACCCTTTTTAATGGCCCCCTCATTATCTCTTGAACTCTACCATGATCACACTGCCCACCTCTCCTCTTCTCCTCTCCTCTCCCCACCTCTCCTCCCTACCTCTCCTCTCCTCTCTCATCTCTCCACCTCTTCTCCTCTTCTACACCTCTCTTCTCCTCTTCTCCCCACCTCTCCTCTCACCCCACACCTCATCTACTCTCCCCACCTCTCATCTCCTCTATCCACCTCTTCTCCCCACCTCTCCTCTCATCTCCCCACCTCTCTTCTCCTCTCTCCACCTTTCTTCTCCTCTTCTCCCCACCTCTCCTCTCCCCACCTCTCACCTCTTCTCTTCTCCTCTCTCCACCTTTCTTCTCCTCTTCTCCCCACCTCTCCTCTCTCATCTCGCCCCCTCATCTCTCCACCTCTCCTCTCCCTACCTCTCTTCTCCTCTCCTCCCCACCTCTCTTCTCCTCTCCTCCCCACTTCTCCTCTCCCCACCATGAAGCACAACTGATGGTGTAAGTCTATAGTGTTCAGTAAAAGCAATAGATCATATCAGTACTCTATATCAGCCAGTACTGAAGGTTTAGGACTTGGGTTTGGTATGGGCTAGGGATAGGCAAAAAATTACTAAACAAAAAAAGAAGTGTGTACATTAGGAGTGTAACATGTATTTGTACCGAGCCGTTTGGTACAGGCCTTTCGGTTTGGTGTGCGACATTGTTACAACCAAGCCTGCATGTCTTGCCCTTAAGGCCTCAACAGTCACCAGAAGATGGCTCGTTTCCCCATAGGCCTTGGTTGCAACGTGGTGGACAACATTATTAGCAAAAATATAACAATATTTATTAACTATTATCTAAATAAAAACAGTGGAGAGCTGGTTACACTAGCCTCTTTGGTTCAGGCAAAATATTTACAAGGACAAAAAGCAAGAAGCGTGAGAGAGAGTGACGACGCTCCCCGTCTGTTCATATAGGGTGGAGCCTCTCGGCACCACACCTGTGTTTAATTAGAAAAATCAACTTTGCTAATTACAACTCATCAATTAGTGAACACTACACCCACACCACCATGTGAATGCAACACAAAACACATGAACCGAATTAATAGAACTAGATAGAAGGTGCAGAGTTGTACAAAACACCAGACGAAAACGAGGAAGCTTGTCCTTTCCTGAACAATGCAAGCAGGCAGGCGCTTTGCCAGAAAATTAGAGCAGCCTTCATCAAACCCATTCTCCTCGGGTCCTTGAGCAACATATGGATGCGGTTCCTCAGTAGATCCGTGGCAGGTTTAACTCCGTTGTAGTTGATGGAACCGCTGATTAGAGAGACATTGGCATGAGCTACATCGTGACAGAGACACAGACAGTGATTGTGACGGTTGATCCCTGACTGATGACCGGAACGGAGCTTTGACTGTCCGCTCGCCGGCGCTAACAAACTGTTATCGCGGCCACGTATCTACTGTGCTGAGCTCTGACTGTCAGGGTGACAGAGGGCCACATGCAACATCCTAAATACAGTCATTTAGGGCCACCTTGTGGTAACAGATGCACATCATTAAGCATAATGTGACATTTACATTTGGTCTTGTAGCTGAGGGTTTTTTCCAAAGCGAAACAAGGCCAGCAAAGGGATACAGTAACCCTACATGAGCCGTCCTCTAGATGAGAATTATGTAGAAACATAAAAATACATTAAATCAGAATCCCCCCAAATATGTAACGGAGAAGAACAGAACTTTTGGAAGAAATTAAACAGATTTCACAGGGCCCTCTCCTATTCTCCTCACGTCTCTCCTCCACTCATCTCCCCTTCTCTCCTCTCCCCACCTCTCCTCTCCTCTTCTTCCAACCTCTCCTCTCCCCCACCTCTCCTCTCCCCACCTCTCCTCTCCCCATCTCTCATCTCCCCATCTCTCATATTACTAGTACAAGGAAAAGACCAGTGCAGTGCAAACCCAGCACACTGTGGCAATTAAGCAGCCTCTCCTACTAATTCAGATTAGCAGCTAGTTTTATGTTTTGCATTTATTTCCCCCCCACTGCGTTGAAAACATACTGAACCATTCCACCTCTAGTGTACATTCTGTCTTTACTTCCTTATTTGTCTCCAACATCACAATAAAACAGTAAAAGATAAAACACCAAACATAAAAGATAAATTAAACAATCTCCATCAGAAACTATTCCTGTCAGTCTTAGCGACTGATCCAAGTAATTTGAAGTGATCTTGAGCTCCAGCTGCCATGACCTGGACTGTAATAACATTCATATATATATATATATATTTTTTTTTATTGATCTTTTTCCCCCTCCTTTTTCCTCCGATTTTCTCCCATCCCAATGTTAGTTGTTATGCCAATTCCCAATCCCCTTCCTGGTCGCTGAACACTTACCCCTACAGTCGGTCTGGGAGAGTGGAGGCTATCACGTGCTTCCTCCGACACACGTCCAGCCAATCAACCGCTTCTTTTCACCTGGCAGCGCGGATTCTCACTGAGAGGGCGTAGCGTGTGGAAGGATCACACTATCCCACTTAGATCCTATCCACGCTTAGCAGGCGCCCCGACCGAACTGTAGGAGTCGCTGTTTACAACGACCCGGACCCACCCCGCCAGCTTCTCCCACCCTCTAATACTGCCAATTGTATTAGTGTGAACGGCCAGCCAAGCTGGTGACAACCCCGGAGCTGTGAGCTGGATTCAAACAGGCGAATCCAGCGTCTCCGGGGTTGGTGACGAACGCAATCTCTGTTACGCCACCTGACCGCCATCATTCATATATATTTTAATAAAATGTGTAAAGAAAGAACAATTAGACTTTATGAAGTTGAGGTTGATTTGTATTTGTTCCGTTCGTGGCAATGCAATCATCATTTCATAATAAACGCACCTCCCAATTTGCACATTCCATGAGCGAAAAGGAGCAGGCAGAAGAAAATCGTATTTAGCCTGCCCCTTACTCAAAACAATAAATATACAATAGAATGGTCTGTCAATTACACTAAGCAATCCTTAAAATAACATGAGAACAAAAATAACCCCCTCAACTTCATAAAGTCTAATTAATTGTTCTTTCTTTATACATTTTCTTGAAGTGAAAGATATTTGTACAACTCTTTAAATCATTCTGTAGAGAATTCCACAGATATTGGGGAAAATGCGCCTGTAAAAAAATAAAATAGAGCTTGTTTGTTGACAAACTCAACACTGTTTATCAGATGAGTTTAAAGGGTCCTACTGATGATATCAATCCACTTCTAAGCCAAACCAGAAGTCTCGTTCTGTAATCCAGGTGCACTTTGCGGCAGGGGTGGGTCATTGGGAATCTCACGATTTGATTTTGATTCTTCGGGTAATGATTTGATTCAAAATCAATTATTAGATTCTGCTGTTTTGAGTTACTTTCCCCATTTGACTGCTGTAGACTAAAAACAAAACAAATTTTTTTTAGTTTGGATTATTAAAAAAATGAAAAAGAATTAGAAAAAAGAAATCGCACAGAATCAAACCTTGCCTACCATCTCGAACGCGCTGTTCCATGTTGTAGCCATATTGGTCTTCAGCTTGTGCTTCCGCTCAAGCAGGGTATGATTTGTGATTGGGCTGTGGATGAGGAATCCAGTGGTTCGCATTATCCTTTGCAGCAGTTGTGACACAAAGGGCAGCTTGAGAACTTGCTGGAAGGCAGGGTTGATGGTAAGGTTTACCCAGCTGCATAGCAGCTACCATGTTAGCAGCAGCGTTATCGGTATTTCCAGGTCGGTAACATTACTTGTGAGCTGTGTGTCTGAAACATCTCATTCAACGTTTTTCATCTGTGTGTCTTGTAGAACAGGAGTCATCTGTGATGTAAATGTTAGTTAGTAGTGAAGCTGACAGATGATTGACGGCTGCCTCCAACTCTTCCTTGATCTCTTGGCAGGGCACCGCTTTCTCAATAAAAAGTCGACGAGATTTAATTTCAAACCTTTATTTCAACTTGTAAGACACTAAGGTTACCCGCATTTACAGTGACGAGTCGAGCTTACAAAGCAAGACAACAGTTATCAGTAGATTCATACAGCACATTATTAGGAGTGTAAGGGTACATGTATTTGTACCGAGCCATTTGGTACAGGCCTTTCGGTTTGGCGTGCGACATTGTTACAACCAAGCCTGGATGTCTTGCCCTAAGGCCTCAACAGTCACCAGAAGATGGCTTGTTTCCCCATAGGCCTTGGTTGCAATTTTTTTTGCAAAAATAACTATTTATTAACTACTATCTAAATAAAAACAGTGGAGATAATAAGAATAAACAATAAAGATCAGCTAAGACGGTTACAAGTCGACACACAGTGGTCAGAGGTCATACTTTTAAATGCAGCAAGGGAAGGAAGAACCTTCAGCTTCAGAGTCAGTCGGAGGGCATTCCAGGTGTTGGAAACATCAAAGGAAAAAGTTGTTTTCCTAGTTCAGAGCAAACTCAAGGAACCCTAAGAAGCAGTCAATAATTTGAACGTGTAGAATATATTACAATATTCCATTCCAACACTGTTGTGATTGTGATATAAGAGGGAGGTTTACCAATAAGTAAAAATAAACAAATACCAATAATAATAATTATGCCTTTCAACCAAAGAAGGCCATCCAACCTTTTCATAAAAGACACAGTGGTGGGTATCATATCTGTCACCAGTAATAAGGATGATGAATGCATGCAGAGTCCAGAGGTTTAAGGGTTGAAGCTGCAGCCTATAAATCACATATCCATAGTCCCAAGAAAACAGCTTTGACAATCCTCTTTCTACTAATGACGGGAAAGTTGGATCTATGTATTTTTAATTTTTTATTTTTTTTTAATCTTTTTCCCCCTCCATTTTCCTCCGATTTTCTCCCATCCCAATGTTAGTCGTTATGCCAATTCCCAATCCCCTTCCTGGTCGCTGCACACTTACCTCCCACAGTCAGATCATCTGGGAGAGTGGAGGCTATCACGTGCTTCCTCCGACACACGTCCAGCCAATCAACCGCTTCTTTTCACCTGGCAGCGCGGATATTCTCCGAGAGGGCGTAGCGTGTGGAAGGATCACACTATCCCACTCAGGTCCCATCCGCGCTTAGCAGGCGCCCCGACCGAACTGTAGGAGTCGCTGTTTACAACGACCCGGACCCACCCCGCCAGCTTCTCCCACCCTCTAATACTTCCAATTGTATTAGTGTGAACGGCCAGCCAAGCTGGTGACAACCCCGGAGCTGTGAGCTGGATTCGAACAGGCGAATCCAGCTCACAGCTCCGGGGTTGGTGACGAACGCAATCTCCGCTACGCCACCTAACCGCCCGGATCTATGTATTTCTGTACAGGAAGCCAATTTTCTGTCGCAGCTTGGAAGCAAAAATATATATTATACCTGGTCTCAATTGTGTCGATCATGTATGGAAAACCTTCAGTGGTGCTGTAGGGGCGCACAGTGCAGTTCTCTTTTAAATGGACAGTTATTCTCTTTGCTTTGGTCACAGTTGGCTGGACGTTTATAAAAGTGGTGCAGAGTGACCAGGAATAGATTTCTTTCTCCATCCCTATTTTGTGGCTTGGCCCTTTAGTGACAACCCACAAACTTTCTCAACACTAACTTGTCGTTGCTTCCTTCTACAACTGGTCCGCCCCTCATGGGATTACAGAGTGAGGCGACCATGCAAGGTGCCAACCTGCTCACCGGGAGCATTTGGGGGGGTTAAAGGAAAACTCCAACATTTTGGGAAATTAGCTTATTTAAAGGGGCTATGCACTGCTATTCCTAGCACTATTTGGGCAACTTTACACAATTCCTGTTAGTCTATTGAAGACATTTGTAATTTTTTTTTCAAAAAAATTCATTGTTTTATATTTCTAATCAAGTACTCGAAACCATCATTTTTCAGCCTCGAGAAATCAGGCTGTTATGGCCTGGCTCCGCCCATAAGCACTTTGAGTGACAGTCAGACCACAGTCTGCACTGGTAGAGGGAGGGAGGGAGGGGGGGGAAGAGAGAGAGAGTTCAGTTCAGTTCAGAGTTTTTATTTGCCACATGGAATAATACAATCATAGTTTCTTCATTAAAAAATCATAAATAGTCATTCCATGGACAAAAGGAGCAGGAAGAAGAATAAATCTTATAGTTATATAGTTACCTGCCCCTTATTCCTAAACTAACATGTATGGCGTATAACCTTATTTACACAA
>NW_028172901.1:0-12368 GCF_963971535.1 Notolepis coatsorum | reverse complement strand
CAAATGTATAATTAATCATTAAAACAGATATGTAACAAATAAGAAATACAAATTCCACAGAAGGCATTAAATAATTATTATTTCCAATCATTTCACAATAATTGCATAATAGTGTTTGAATATCTGAGTAATTAAAGTAATTATACATTTGTCCAAAATAGCTGGTTCAGATATGGTTAATCCAGCTGCCCTGTGATCAGATGAATCCATATTACCGGTATTTATTTTTCTGACATCAAATGCGTAATTTCTTATCGTACAAATATTGTCATATTTATTTTAATTATGATTAAGTAATTAATTCCGAGGAGGCCTGCAGCGTTGACATGAAGGAATCACTATGATTCCTCCCAAATAAAGCCATTAAGAACATGGAGAAGAACACAGTTTGTCAAGTTAATAACATTTTCGATCAGTCAATCAATCATAAGTGTGCTCCTCAGCACTCTTAAATTCTGCTCTCAGCCACGGCCAAATCCGATCTCAGGAAAATTGGGGAATCGCGTTACTAGCGCTAATATGTCTTAAATTGGCAGAAATTTGCCTGAGAGCAATTTTTTTGTCGTAAATCCGTTCGGGAATGAGACCCAATGTGTCCATTACTTTTCAACCCGACACAGAGTAAAAAAAAAATGCAAATATAGACGTAATAATTATTCACTTTCACCGTCTATCGTCTCAGCCAAATGACACAAGGTATGAAGCAATGGTTGATAAAACTCCTTCAGCTGTGTCTTGCTTTTTCACTTTGTGACCAACACTACGAGCTAAAACCTAACCTCCAGTCTCCCCTGAATAGAGGAAGCGTTATGCTAACCGATGTACAGTAAGCAGGTCTGGCCCACAATAAACCCTTGTGGGACATGAGACCGAAGGGACAACCAACCCACCCTGCTGATTCCAGTCCTGTCATCTCTCTTCGTGTCTGATCGCCCCCATCTATCCAGCCCAGCCAAGGGCCAGTGAGGGGGGGGGGGGCAGGCAGCACATATTGAATTCACACTTTCAATTCCTGATCCCAGTAAGTGGCGGATATCGCCACGGCAACTGGCTCGTCTCCCACAGTAACGCGCTTCTCGAGTCCCCTGGCGACGGCATGACTAAGGTTTTCACTGAGCATCACTGAGATTCTACTTCAGAGACTGCGGAGACAGAGGGCGGGGCGGAGGGTGGGTTTGTGTGCTATGAGGTTGCAATGAGTCTCCTATTCTGACTGGATACACAGTATCTCTCAAGTACACACAGGCTCTAAACACATTTACAGTGTGTACAGTGTGTGTAAATGCATGTATCTCTGAGGGGCTGTGTCCACAGAAAGCGTTTTTTTTAGCTGCCACTGCCTTTCTGACATTAATTTCTCTATGTTACTTGTCCTTTCGGACAAGTTGTGTTTTTTGTAGGTTTTTACAGATTTTTGCTACCGGGCAGTCCAGTAGAGAGAGAGAGAGAGAGAGGAGGAATGGGAGATAGATCGGGGAAGACATTCGGCAAAGATCACCGGGTCCGGGAGTCGAACCCGGGTCGGCCGTGTTGCACCGTGGTGCTGTATGCGGTGCGCCACTCGGGCGCGCCCTCTGACATTAATTTCGATGGTAAAGAAGACGCGCTAGGATCGCTCCTCTTCCCAGCGGCGCGCCTCGCGTTTTAGTGCTCTCGGCGGCTAGCGTTTTTTGGCGGAGCGCTCTGGGCGCCTCGAGTAGAAACTTTTTCAACATTTGGAGAGGAGCGTCGCTCATCAATGTCACTTTTCTTTCAACCGACCAATCAAAATCGAGGAAGTGGCGGGACTAAAAAGATTTACGACCTATTTGTACTAATAACGCAGATGACGCGACGATCGTAACCTAGCAACAATAAGCGCTCTCCCTGCGCTTAGGAAGAGCTCTGGGCATTAATAATTTTGATATCCAAAGCGCTCCGCCTTGAAAAAAAGAGCTTTCTGTGGACACAGCGCCTAACTGTGGATATACACTGACATGCCCGTGTGTGTGTGTGTGTGTGTGTGTGTGTGTGCGTGCGTGCGTGCGTGCGTGCGTGCGTGCGTGCGTGCGTGTGTGTGTGTGTGTGTGTGTGCACAAATGGTCCATGTGTAGTTATATGCAAAAAAAACAGGGGGGATGGTCAGGGCTGCAGATCACATGACAAGTTTGGGGGGGACGCAGAGTAGGGGGGTCCGTGGGCAACGTGCCCCGGTAGAACATTTTTATGATTTGAATACGCAAATGAAGCTTTTAGGAGCATTTCTAAACTAGAATTACAGAGCGGGAGTAGATACACCACTCTTGATAGCACATATTATATTGGGGGGGACAATTCATATTTTTCTGATGATTAGCTGACACAAATGCTAGCCTGGTTAAAGACATCCAAGTCCTCATGGTTTAGCTAGCTACGTTAGTTAACTATTGATAGATAACTTATTACATAATAATTAAGGCTGTCAAAGTTAACACGGTATTAACGCGTTATCGCCCGATTCTATTAACGCCACAATTCTTTTTAACTCACGATTAACTTTCAATTTTTTTTTATTTTTTTTTTTTTTACTAGACTTCACTCAGGTGTATTATTGATGCTCTCATTGATACTATGTTTGTTTCTGAAGTGTGTGTGTGTGTGTGTGTGTGTGTGTGTGTGTGTGTGTGTGTGTGTGTGTGTGTGTGTGTGTGTGTGTGTGTGTGTGTGTGTGAGTGAGATATAGAGAGATAGAGGGGGGTGAGAGAGATGAGGAAGGGGCAAGAGAGAAAGAATGAATGAATGAATGAATGAAAAAGTTTATGTTATTCTCCATATTTCTCCAAACAACTCAGGATATCTTGTTCCGTCGAACCAAACAATCATAGCAACAAATAAAAAAAAACATTAAAAGAAAAACATAAAAAAAAATAAAAAAAATAAGGAATTATAAACAAAAGGTCAAGAGCAATGTGTTTGGTTAGCAGACATGTCCAAAAAAGGAGTAGAGGGAAGCTAAGCTTATTGATCCCTACCCCCTTACATTTATATTTGTTCTTCCATTCATTTTACTAGATATAACATAATTTAGTGTATTACATTTACATTTACATTTAGTCATTTAGCTGACGCTTTTATCCAAAGCGACTTACAAGTTGAATGAATGAATGAATGAATGAATGAATGAATGAATGAATGAATGAATTTGTATTCACACACACACACACGATACATTTTACATGCGAGTATCCTCATGTGATAACATGTCGCAAATTGTGTGCATGTGCCAGGTCTCCCAAGAAGCTATTTAAAGCTTTTGGAGGGAGCCTGAACACAGATACAAACAGAATATGAACAACAAAACAATAACAAAATAAACAAAACAAACAAAAAACTACAACGTGGGTAGGTTTATACACCTACCTACTAACTGACATATAACAGAGATACATAATACAGACAATTTTATTCCTAAGTTATAATTTTAATTAGAGATATGATTTGAGCAGTTCCTCTTTCAATGATTTTTTAAAGGTTTTAAAGGTATTAGTCATTTTTAGATTTTCATCAAGCTTGTTCCAGATCTGTGGACCCCTGCATGCTATGCTTAGGCTAGCACAATTTAGCCTTCTCCTCTTGCCAGATATAAGATGCTTGTTTCTTGTGTTGTGGATGTGCAGTGGTTGGCAGACTGGGATAAGCTCAGACAGTCTGTGATTCATGTTGTTGACAACTTGATACATAATTGATGCGTTTTGATGAATGTTAAATTCAGCGAGCCTCAGGAGACCAAAGCGATGGAAAAGAGGCTTTGAGGGCGCTCGATACCCGGACCATGACAGCACTCGTAGTACCCTCTTTTGTAGGCTTTCTAGTTTTTTGAGATGGCTGGGGTATGTGTTGCACCATATGACGTTACAGTAATTAATGAGGGGTTCAAACAGGGTTTTGTATAAAGTGAGAAGGGCAGGCAAGGGAAGAAAATGACGTATTTTGCAGAATAAGCCAACATATTTGGACAGTTTTGTTTGTAGGTATTTTATGTGGCATTTGAAGTTGAGTGACTCATCGATGATGACCCCCAGGAATTTTGTGGACGCCACTCTTGACAGCTCCTTTTCATTTATTTTTATGCACATGTGATGTGTGTGCATCCGATTTGAGTGGAAGACAATAAAGTTTGTTTTGCTGAGATTTAGTGATAACTTGTTGCATTTGAACCAGGTGTCCACTTTTTGTAGTTCTGTATTGAGTAGATCTTGTAGCTTGAGTGGATTTTTATGTGACAGAAACAAATTAGTGTCATCAGCGAATATAACTTTGTGCAGAAGTACAGATGAGTTGACAAAGTCATTTATATAGAGAATAAATTTATAAATAAATAAAAGTTCTGTGCGACAAGACAGCAAGAAGGGTACAACTCTATCAGCTGAGTAACAATGTTCATCAAAGTGTTGCGTGTTACAGTGTAGGTTAGTTTATTAGGACAAGTGCATGACAGTAAGGTTAGTCAGGGTTAGATTTTTTTTTTTTATCATTTTAGATAATGGTTGAAGAAGTGAGTCTTTAGTCGACGGCGAAAGATTGGACGTGTTTCGGCTGTCCTAACTGGGATGGGTAGTTCATTCCACCATTGTGGGGCAATGACTGAGAATAGGCGGCTTCTCTTTGATGACCCTCCCGGAGCTTGGATAGGAGTAGGTCTGAGGCGGCCAGAAGATGCAGAGCGTAGGGGTCTTGAGGGTGTGTAGTTAGAGACCATTGACCGGAGGTAGGCGGGAGCGGTTCCCTTTGCCGCACGGTATGCTAGGTCGAGGGCCTTGAAGCGGATACGTGCAGCAATGGGGAGCCAGTGCAGGTCCCTAAGAAGTGGGGTGACATGGGCCGACTTCGGTAGGTTTGAGATCAGGCGGGCCGCTGCGTTTTGAATGAGTTGAAGAGGCTTGGTGGCGGTGGCCGGGAGGCCAGCTAGCAGTGCGTTGCAGTAGTCGAGGCGGGAGATGACTGTTGATTGGACGAGGAGTTGGGTGGCTTCTTTTGTCAGGAAGGGGCGGATCCTTCTGACGTTACTCAGGAGGAATCTGCAGGTTCTGGTTGTCGCTGCGATGTGAGCAGAGAAGTTCAACTGGTCGTCGAGGACAACACCAAGGTTCTTGGCGGTCGGCGACACGGTCACAGCTGCATTCTCGACTGTGATGGAGAGGTCGGTCAGGGGGCAGGATTACAAAGAGAGCTGGGAGTGTGTGTGAGAGAGAGAGAGGGGGGGTGTGATTACTCAGCCCTTGTGTGGGTGAATGTAATAAGTTCCTTCCCCTATTATTTCATGCACACTTTATTCATTGTTTAAAATTATTATTTTCTTTTAAGTTATTTTGTGCATCACTCTGTTTTGAATTTGATGCAAATTTGCAATGCATGAGGGTCATACTTTTGTGTTAAATGGCTGCATAAAGCGAGCATTTGTTGACTCGCATGTTGATAAGAGTATTAAAACTTGGAACTTGAAAAAGATCCGTTTAAGGTAGAAAAAAATAAATACAAAAAATGCGATTAATTTGCGATTAATCGCGAGTTAACTATGGACAATCATGCGATTAATCGAGTTAAATATTTTAATCGATTGACAGCACTAATATTAATATGATATGATAAGCTTTGCTTCTTTCTGTCCCTTCTCAAACAAAACCCTTTGTCTTGAGCTATGTTGACAATGTTGATTATTGCTTCCATAGGAAGATATATTTAATTTTATTTGTATTTTATTTCGTTTCCGTTTTTTTTGTTATTACAAATGTGTGTGTTTATGGTTGAAAATGTTAGAGATAAATAAAGATCAAATCAAATCTAACTGATGAAGTGATCCCTCTTCTAACAAGAGAGAAAAACATACCTTAGCCTTAAACTCATTCATTGCTTATGTCTAGAGATTCCACCTTTGATAACTAAAGTAATGATCGTGTACTTGACGTACCTGTTATATTATATTTTGCCTTTTTAAACATGTCCCTTAGATCGCGCTGTCCTCCTGGTCGTTTGGCCATTACGATATTGATGACCGTAACTGGCTGCGCTAAGCCACCGACAGCTGTCACAAGATGCGCACTGACAGACAGTATGGCCAGTACCGCGGGAATTTTTATGAAACATTCTGATATTTTCGCGGGTCTTGTGCAGTGGTCTCGTGCCACTGTCAATCAAGCGACCGACAGTGGCACGAGACGCGCACCGTTTGACACTGATATGCGGAGTGCTCTCGTGACTGAGGAGAGGATGGCCCACGGGAATTTCTATAAACATTCTGATACTTTGATGGAAGGGATGGGAAGGGGGGATGGCCGTTTTAGAAGGGGGATGGATGATATTGACCGTTTTTATTTCCCCCCTCAACTGGAGTACTGCTTATATGCTTGTGAAGCAAACCGTAGCCGCACAACTCAATAGCCTGTAATGGGCACCTCTTTAACGCTACCCACCGCTCCAGCCGATTGTCAGTAAGCATTCAATTATGCAATCCGCAGTCACTGCCTCAAGGGAGGATATGGCTGTAGCTGCCGCCAGAATTATAAATGTAATTGACTTGAAAAATCTATATCTCTGGCTACTGCTGCAGCATGTATTATGTATTGATATTGCTGATATACTGTACAATGCAGCACTGTTCTCTCTTGTCAAAATGATGTGATCATAGGGTGAACTATTATGACAGCATACTGTAGGATAGTGCACCCATCTGCCACGGAAGCTCTCTCCTGCTCAAAAAAGGTGCGTGTAGCATTATTTACAAACAGACTTCACTATCCTCTTCTGTCCTGTCCTGTTGTTCTGTGCTGTGCCCTCCAAAGTACTGCTAAATATGAAAAGACAAGAAAGAATGATCTCTATCCGTCAGAACTCCATTAGCTTCCAGTCTGTCTCAGTGAACTGTACCACAGCAGATAACATGGTTAGCGTGGCTCAGCATCACCGCTCTATGTATAACCTTTCATTAGAGCCCAAGAGTCTGACTGTACGTTGAAGTGTTCAAGAGTTACAGTATAGCGTTTGGAGACATAGGGACATTCCCTTTTATATTCAACTAGGATAGAATGAGAAGGGAGACATTCCATTTTATATTCAACTAGGATACAATGGGGGGGGGGGGGGGGGGGGGTGGAGAGTTCCATTTTATATATTATATATACATATTATATAAATGGAGAGCAATACTGTAACATGCTGTACTTCATTTGATGTTTTAATGTTTCTATTAAGTTGTGTCCTTGCACTGATGTACTCTCATACGAACTGTAATACAATACATACAAAATGTAGGCATTTAAGTATATGACACATACAGTATAGGGGTGTAATGGTACACAGAAGCCACGGTTCGGTACGTACCTCGGTATTGGGGTCACGGTTCGGTACGATTTCGGTACAACAGAAAAAAAAATATTTATAATTTAATTGATAATTTTTTATTTATTTTTTTTTTAACACGGAACCCTCGACTGCCTGCATGCACGACTGGTGTGTGTGCACTGTGAGGCGTATTCTTTGTATGGCTGTGCGTACCGCACCGTGACGGCCGTACTGTAAATTCGCGGGACGAATACACGTACCGTTACACCCCTAATACAGTACATGTGCTTGTGTGTGCATACAAACGGCCAGTATGCACACACATACACACACACGTGCACACACACACACACACACATTTAGAAAGATAGAGCAATCAATCAATAGTAGACAGTGATACTAGAGACAGTGTCTGGATGCCTACTGGCTAGACAATGTAAAAGAGGTTGACAAGGACTAATTAAGTGTGTGTGTGTGTGTGTGTGTGTGTGTGTGTGTGTGTGTGTGTGTGTGTGTGTGTGTGTGTGTGTGTGTGTGTGTGTGTGTGTGTGTGTGTGTGTGTGTGTGTGTGTGTGTGTGTGTGTGTGTGTGTGTGTGTGTGTGTGTGTGTGTGTGTTTTCACACACTCATGACAATCAATAATGGACATAACATCACTGTTGAGTGATGAGTTAAAGAGGAAGGCCACAGATCCTGGGTCCCACGGGTCAGTCATTACTTGTGAACATGGGCCCCTCTCTCCTAAAACTTTCAAGTACTTTCCTAAGCACTATTTTTTATTTAAAAGGATACAATTCACTTTTAAATGCAGTTTTTTCTTGAAAAAAAAGAAGTCTGATCCAATATTTATTATGGCTTAAAACCAATTTCTGACAATTTCTTTAAATAAACATACAAAATACAAAAAAATATATTTATATTGATTCAGAACAATTATTATCATGGATAACAACTTTCAATGTGAATGGTTGATTTGAATTTCAAGGACTTTTCAAGCACCTTGTTAAAAAATTTGCCGTTTTCAAGGAATTCCAGAACGTGGATTACATTTATTTTTTTAACTTTTTTGGAAAAAATATTTGGACAATGGGTATCGGATCGGTATCGGTATTGGCCGATACCCAAACCCAGGTATCGGTATCGGGACTGAAAAAGTCGGATCAGTGCATCCCTTACATCACCGGTTTGAAGGATCTTCTCTCTGAGAATTCAGGTCCTGCTGTCGACCTATGTGCCAAGTTTCATCCAAATCGGATCAGAACCGTTAAAGGCTGATGCAGAAATCGTATATTACTCACTTTCCTCTCTGCTTTATTCAGTCAAAGGTTTCGACCAGGGGCCTTTAGCAGGACACAAAGATTGTAAAAATGGTGATGTGGATTATTTTTAACACCACCAAGCAATTGTGATTGGTGATTGGATTGGCTTGCCCTCCCCCACTGGTAGAGGAAGTGACATCATCCAATACAATGAAAAAAACATGTTATGGTTTTTAACATAATATTTTAGAGAAAACAAGGGTACCAATTCCCCAGGTTATTCCCAACCATAAGTGTAACAAGTAACACAGAATTATGACAAGGTCAAGTCCACTGATGCGGGGACACACACACACACACACACACACACACACACACACACACACACACACACACACACACACACACACACACACACATAGACGCCTGCGCAATAGAGCACTCGAAGCAGCTGCTCCCCCACTATTGAACTTGGGGGAGCAAACGTGTCCCTTTGCTCCCTCACTTTTTGATCATATGAAAAATATGATATATCCCCCCCAATATATAAATCTAACCATAAGTACGTCATTTCAATCAAATTAATAATACGCAATGCCACTTAATAGCAAGTTTTTAAGTTCCAAAAATTGCGACCCCCCCCCCTGCACCATATGGTTTGATCCAGTGCCTCCCACTCCCCCAGACCGTGGCGCGGCGCACAGCGCTGCAGCCTCCAGATGTAATAAGGTGCGTCATTGGTGGCCAGGCAGCGTGAACACTTTAGGCACAGCCAGGCTTTTCCACTAAGTAAGTTGTTCAAACAAACTATTATGTTAGACATGTCTTTACTATTGAGTGGTAGAATTTCTACCACGCAATACAATAAAAGTGTTTCACGTCCCGAAATGCCATCTGGTCATACCGTAAATCCTCTAATAATAATAATAATAATAATAATAATAATAATAACAACGTTTCTCTCTGGTTGGCATTAGCTTTAGTGCTAGCCGCTAGCTAACGTTGTCATATTATCTAGATATGTGGTGTCAGCTGGATGACATTGACTTCGTTTGCAAATGTTAACGTTCGCTATCTATATGGCAGACGAGCAGGGCCGGATTAACGATGGCCGCGGCCGTGGGCCTCTAGTGACGAGGGGCCTCAAAATATATATGGAAATATATCTTTTTTCTCTTTCTTATTAAAAACTTGGCCTATTTGAAAGGAGATTGATTTAATAAAAATAAATGAGCGAAAAATCAATATACAGTATATATACAGTATATATATATATTAATATATATATTATTATAGTAATTGGCTATCATACTGCAATATAAACTGAGTTTTATAGTGAAAAGAGCAGCTTTATTGGTCAAGATTGAAGGCTCTATATTGCAGGAAATTGCACGTACAGGTTCATTAAATTCCAAAAAAAATCTGCCGTGGAGGGGGTCGTGCCGGACACCCTCCAAACCACCCCTTGCCTGTCCATTTTTTTTTTTTTTATTAAAAAAAATAAAAAATTACAAAACAAAAAAAAATTATACAAATATTGCACCCCCACTTTCAACTATAACTAGGCGGCCATGCACGCACACACACACGCACACGCACACACGGACAGGAGCGATTACAATACTTTGGTGTAATGACATCAACATTCAAGGGCAATACTGTATGTCTGAAAATGTAGAACAGTTGAGCTCTTGACTCAGGGAAATGGAAATATACCACAGTGTTGCTATTTCCAATCTGTGATACTGAAATGTCTATGTCCGTCCAAGGCTCTGCCAAATTACATCTTGCCGTGTTGCCTTCATTACCAACTGCAGCTGGCTGAGAGCCCCTCATGCGTTTGATAATTTGGGAGAACTGAGAGAGAGATGTTACAGAGCATTTACATGTTTATGACATCAAAATAAACATTCCAAATTACATCGCAATTAGGATTAAAAATTCAGTGGACATTTACCGGGGCCAGTTTAGAATTGCAGCCTCCCGTAGGTGCTCTTTGAGGACGGTTTTGGAGGTGGGTAGGGATTCACATATTTTACGGCTGTGGGTAGGGTGTTCCACATTGTTGTGGCATAATTGTGAAACGTGTTTAAAAACCTTATAACTAACTTTGTTTCAACCAAAAATACTTAAACAATAATGTTAGTGATAGAAGGGAACTAATTTTGTGCAAAAATGGAAAGCTTGCCAATGTTCATGAGGCAGAATTATTACAATAGCCGATAATACATTTTCCCAATGATAAATCCCTATACGGGTGGACCACGCGGGAATCTAAAGTGACGTCAGACTACACCTCCCTATAACCTAATAATACTGTATGGCTGAGAAGTGTGAGGTCCTAACCAAGACTTCCCTAAATGGGAAAAACATCCATTAAAAGCTGTGCATGCAGAATTGTGCAAAAACACACAGCTAATAACGCATGCAGGGCAGAACTTGGCCAATACGGTCTAATTACGGTCTAATTATTACAATTCAAAGGCAAGCTATCAAATCTTATACAAACCTCCAATCAAGCGACACCCACTGCTACTACAAAGCCCTTCAGTGGCAAGTGAACAAAGGTACGAGGCTCCTCTGACGGCTGGTTCTGAAGCTCGGCCCAGAAGCACCAGAGCGGCACAACAGGCACCAATCAATATGGACCAACCAAATTAATTGAAAACCTTTAGATCAAATGTTACAACAAAGAGACGAGAGAGACATAAAGAGGGACAGACAGACGAGAGAGATAGAGAGAGAGACAGACAACCAGGCTGGCAGACAGACAGACAGATAGACATACATAGAGATAGAGAGAGACAGACAAGCAGGCAGACACACAGATAGACAGACAAGCAGGCAGACAGACAGACAGACAGACAGACAGACAGACAGACATACATAGAGATAGAGAGAGACAGACAGACAGACAGACAGACAGACAGACAGACAGACAGACAGACAGACAGACAGACAGAACAGACAGACAGACAGACAGACAGACAGACAGACAGACAGACAGACAGACAGACAGACAGACAGACAGACAGACAGACAAGACAGACAGAATGGCTCTGTCAGTAAATATTTTGAATGTTTATTCAGTACTTCCTGTGTACCTTTGCTGATTGAACTTCCCATCTACTTCCTGAATATGCGTAGACCTCCATGTTGCTAATTGGGACCAACATATGTCAGGAACACAGACAGCGTCAAAACTGTTTCAACCCCCAACAACAACAACAACAACAACAACAACGACAACAACGACAACAACAACAACCTACTTGCAGTAGCTATCCAAATAATATATTTAAAGAAACACTGCAGTTACATAACAACATCGCATTCACCTGGCACTCGATCCAGCAACCACTCGCAACATTACCAGAGTGGGAAAATCTCAACCCGTGGCCAACATTACGTAAGCGTCAACAGCACCACCTACACACCCGGGCTTAGTGATGGGCTCCATTATAAATAGGCTTCTTCTCTCCGGCTCCACCCGGTCGCCCACGCGGGTGGTGCCACCTACATCCTTTTTTGCCCGGAGGCTATGGAGTTGGGTTGTGTAAACGTTGGGCTAACGTGGCATATTGTTCAGGTTTTAGTCAGGAGCTGCTGAGGGGGAGAGAACAGAGACGGGAGGAAGGAAGCACCTTTTATGGTCTTCTGGGAAAAGTGTTGTTTCTTTTTCCTCTCTCTCTCTCGGCTCTCTCCATTTCCCTCTCCAACCCCCCTCAATCCGAGAGTTTCTTCCCTCGATCTCTCTACGCACTCCGCTCTCTCTCTCTCTCTCTCTCATACACTATACAGCATCCTTCACAT
>NW_028172902.1:2500-11691 GCF_963971535.1 Notolepis coatsorum | reverse complement strand
ATGTCACAATAGAGTCTTTTGTCTTGTTGCTCAGTGCGCAAGCCACTGGGAATACACGTTTCCTCACACATGCACACACAGCAGTGCTGATTAGGGTTAAGTCTTTGAGAACACTTGTCTTTGTAACATAATTCAATCTAAAAACACTGAAGCTGACTCTAGATCAGTACTCGCACTTTGAGAAGCTTTGGTCATGATCCTATAGATTAGCAATGTCGGAAATGCTCTCGACAAGAAAATTACAATTACAATCAAGTTTCCTTGATGTGAATATGGAAGTTTGGTGACTGTCCATATTGTGCATAAGTATTATTGACCATATTTATTCGAACGTATAATATAACTGATCTGAACTCAGAGTTAATTATATTGTTTACGCTGGTTATATTACATTTTCCTATACTGTACTATAATTGTATTGCCTTTATTTATGTCTTCTACTATTACCATGCCCATACATGTACTCCCCCCCCCCCATGCTGCTATGATGCATGCATTTCCCCAAGGGGATCAATAAAGGAACCGTATCTTATCGTATCTATCTCATCTGTAGGATCAGTTTTGAGACCAGAAAGGCCGTTTTTGTTCAAACATCAAAGCATTAGAACATTGAAGCAGTATACCCATGTCTATACCTCTGGTCCCATGTCAGCCCTTAATTAACCTCTTAAGCCACAATTTCAGAAGATTCGCCTAAAAGTACATACCCAAGTACAATGGAAGATTGCTCCACTTCTACACGGTCCATTTGCATGTTCTTGGTATCTAGGGACATCTATGGACCTCGGGGAATGTATGCACAGTGTCAGAAATATTGTGTCTGTTACTATGCTTGAGTAAATTGTAATGAACCAAAGGAGAAGATAAATTATTATTATTATTAGTAGTTATTTTTTTCTTTCATCTTTGACAGTGAATAACATTGGTAAACAAACATAGTGCCGAAAATATACACGTTGACTGCTGTTTTGATACTCTTGGCTACATTTGAAAAGAAACACAACATCACTTAATACAGACTGTATTGATCTATTTATGAACGTGAAATAAATCTCCTAAGAGGTTAAAGGAACACTCCAGAGTCAGACAAGGAGATAGATACCAATTTCCTCTCTGTGTGTTCAGTAGAAAGCTATCCAGCTGCAAGCGGAAGCAGATACGGACCACTAGCCTATAGCTTAAAACTCCAGGAGGGGCCAACAGCTAGGCTAGCTAGCTGATCCGTATCCGTTTCCATTGATTTGTGCTAAGCTAGGCTAGCCTGCAGCCAGATAGCTTTCTACTGAAGGCACAGAGAGGAAACTGGTATCTATCTTCTTGTCTGACTCTGGAGAAGACGGTTAGCATATTCTCCATAATAGAATCTGCTCTGAGTTTTGTATCCGTTCCCAAGTTGTTTTAGGTCAGTATCTCTGAAGTGTTGGACTGTATCTAGGCCTACTGTAGCAGCCATGTTGTCCTGTATGTCCTACTGTAGCAGCCATGTTGTCCTGTATGTCCTACTGTAGGAGCCATGTTGTCCTGTATGTAGGCCTACTGTAGCAGCCATGTTGTCCTGTATGTAGACCTACTGTAGCGGCCATGTTGTCCTGTATGTCCTACTGTAGGAGCCATGTTGTCATGTATGCAGGCCTACTGTAGCAGCCATGTTGGACTGTATGTCCTACTGTAGCAGCCATGTTGTACTGTATGTAGGCCTACTGTAGCGGCCATGTTGTACTGTATGTAGGCCTACTGTAGCGGCCATGTTGTACTGTATGTAGGCCTACTGTAGCGGCCATGTTGTCCTGTATGTAGGCCTACTGTAGCAGCCATGTTGTCCTGTATGTCCTACTGTAGGAGCCATGTTGTCCTGTATGTCCTACTGTAGCAGCCATGTTGTCCTGTATGTAGGCCTACTGTAGCAGCCATGTTGTCCTGTATGTAGGCCTACTGTAGGAGCCATGTTGGACTGTATGTCCTACTGTAGGAGCCATGTTGTCCTGTATCTAGTCCTACTGTAGCAGCCATGTTGTCCTGTATGTAGGCCTACTGTAGCAGCCATGTTGTCCTGTATCTAGTCCTACTGTAGCAGCCATGTTGTCCTGTATGTAGGCCTACTGTAGCAGCCATGTTGTCCTGTATGTAGGCCTACTGTAGCAGCCATGTTGTCCTGTATGTCCTACTGTAGCGGCCATGTTGTACTGTATGTAGGCCTACTGTAGCGGCCATGTTGTCCTGTATGTAGACCTACTGTAGCAGCCATGTTGTCCTGTATGTCCTACTGTAGGAGCCATGTTGGACTGTATGCAGGCCTACTGTAGCAGCCATGTTGGACTGTATGTAGACCTACTGTAGCAGCCATGTTGTCCTGTATGTAGACCTACTGTAGCGGCCATGTTGTCATGTATGTAGACCTACTGTAGGAGCCATGTTGTCCTGTATGTAGGCCTACTGTAGGAGCCATGTTGTCCTGTATGTAGGCCTACTGTAGCGGCCATGTTGTCCTGTATGTCCTACTGTAGCGGCCATGTTGTCCTGTATGTAGGCCTACTGTAGCGGCCATGTTGTCTGTATGTCCTACTGTAGCAGCCATGTTGTACTGTATGTAGGCCTACTGTAGCAGCCATGTTGTCCTGTATGTCCTACTGTAGCAGCCATGTTGTCCTGTATGTCCTACTGTAGCAGCCATGTTGTCCTGTATGTCCTACTGTAGCAGCCATGTTGTCCTGTATGTCCTACTGTAGCAGCCATGTTGTCCTGTATGTCCTACTGTAGCGCCCATGTTGTCCTGTATGTCCTACTGTAGCAGCCATGTTGTCCTGTATGTCCTACTGTAGCAGCCATGTTGTCCTGTATGTCCTACTGTAGCAGCCATGTTGTCCTGTATGTAGGCCTACTGTAGCAGCCATGTTGTCCTGTATCTAGTCCTACTGTAGCAGCCATGTTGTCCTGTATGTATGTCCTACTGTAGCGCCCATGTTGTCCTGTATGTCCTACTGTAGCAGCCATGTTGTCCTGTATGTCCTACTGTAGCAGCCATGTTGTCCTGTATGTCCTACTGTAGCAGCCATGTTGTCCTGTATGTAGGCCTACTGTAGCAGCCATGTTGTTCTGTATGCAGGCCTACTGTAGCAGCCATGTTGTTCTGTATGTCCTACTGTAGCAGCCATGTTGTCCTGTATGTCCTACTGTAGCGGCCATGTTGTACTGTATGTCCTACTGTAGCGGCCATGTTGTACTGTATGTAGGCCTACTGTAGCGGCCATGTTGTGATTCATGAGTAGGTCCAACAAGGCGTGTTTCCATTATAGCTCATTTGTAACATTTTTGTTTATTATTAAAAGGTCCTGAAAATTACAGTTGGTCAAAATGTGAATTGAAAAGTGAAAACAGACTTTCATATAGCTGTGTCACATTATTAGGTTATATTCTGATGTAATTCTGTCACCTCACCAGTGTCGTGTTTTCTTTCTTTACCCAGATTGACCGCCACCACAAACAGATTAAGAACTGTGTCTGTCACTTAAAGGCACTGGGTCCTATGTACAATACTATACAATATACAGTTTTTTACTTCTATGTCCCTATGCTATACAGTACTTGCTGTTTGTTACTAACTATACTATACAACAATCACAACAAGTTCTTTTCTTAAAGTGTCCTTTTTTCCCTTCCTTTAAAGTGTCCTTTTCCTGTGTGTTTAAAGTGACCTATGGTGCGTTTGTGTGTGTGTGAGCGAGTGCAGAATGTTGTGTTGTGTGTGTGTATGTATGTGTGTGTTCATGTGTGCTTGTGTGTGGAGAGATCAGTGTTCAGTGTTCTGATGGCCTGAGGGAAGAAGCTGAGCCTTAGTCTCTCTGTTCTTGTTGCGTATATACGGATGCGCTTGCCTGACCGCAGCAGCTTGAACAGGCTGTTGTTGGGGTGATGAGGGTCCTTCATTATTCTGCAGGCTCTGGATTTGCACCTCCTGTTATATAAGTCCTGCAGGGGTGGTAGTGCAATACATGTAGTACGCTCTGCTGAGCGCACCACTCTTTGTAGGGCCTTCCTGTCCTGGGCCGTGCTGTTTCCATACCAGGCAGTGATGTTCCCAGTCAGAATGCTCTCTACAGCCCCGGAATAGAAGGAGTGCAGTATCTTCCCTGATACTCTGAACTTCCTTAACTGTCTCAGGTGATAGAAGCGCTGTTTCGCCTTTTTTACCACAGTGTCTATGTGAGTTGTCCATGTCAGGTCCTCTGTGATGTGGACTCCCAGGTACTTAAAACTGCTCACCCTGTCCACGATAGCCCTGTTTATCCACAACGGCGTGTGTGTCCCCTGCTGTATTCTCCTAAAATCCACGATCAGCTCTGTGGTTTTACCAATGTTCAGGAGCAGGCTGTTGTCCTGGCACCAGCGTGCCAGTTCATCAACCTCCTCCCGATAGGCCTTCTCGTCATTGTTAGAGATCAGCCCCACCACCACTGTGTCGTCCGCAAACTTCACTATGGAGTTGGAGCTGAACCTGGCCACACCTGGTCATGTGTGTACAGTGAATACAGCAGGGGGCTGAGGACACAGCCCTGGGGGGACCCGATGCTCAGGATGATTGAGTTGGAGGTGTATCCACCCACCCTGACCGCCTGGGGCCTGTCGGTCAGAAAGTCCAGGATCCAGGCGCTCAGGGCGGCGTTCAGACCCAGCTCAATCAGCTTGTCAACCAGTCTGTGTGTGACTTCAGACTCAGACCTGTGTGTGACTTCTGGGCCGCTGGTCGAACAGATTTTAAATTCCATGTGGACAACTTTGCCTCCAAGTTGTGCGACAGAACATTTTCTTCCTGTACAGAATCAGAACCAGCTTTCCTTTGATTAGTAGTATTAAAGGAGCTCCCGTCTATACGGAGCTACTGAGCAGTTTGATCCCGTAGATCAGGGGTGTCAAACTCATTTTCACAGAGGGCCACATCAGCATTATGGTTGCCCTCAAAGGGCCAAAGACCGTATAAATGTTAATGTAATGTAAAATAAATGTAGCTACACATTTACATATTGTTAAACATGTTGTTTCTGTATTTATTACTTATTCAAGTTATACATATTGCAAATGCATTTGCATAAATGTAAAAATATATGTTAGCTTATGTTATTTTAACAAATAATTTTAGTTTATCAGAACCCCATATTACTCCATCAATCAATGATCAAACCATTCAAGTAAATAACAAAGAAGAATATCATCAAATACAAGCTATGACATTAAGTTTGTTCAAAACCTTTTTGTCACAGTCAAGAGGGGCAGAACTAACAACTGTGAGCTGCAAAGAACACGTGGGACAGATGTAGCAGATGTTACAAAAACAAATGGCTGCACACAACCTTGCAGAGGCCATACATCCAACTAATGGAAGATAGTTTAATTAACTTTAATTAACAGATTGCAGAATGGGTACAGTACAGTACAGCTCAATACACACAATTGTTAAGGGGATGCAGACCAGAGAAAGACTTTCGACTTGTTTACATCAGGGTCCCCCATTTTCAATTCGTAATGAAATTGCTATTATGTGTCTGCATGAACACACAACTGTAACTGTACTCAAAAATAACAAAATAAGGGTTGTCTCAGTTCACAACTATATTGGTCAAGTTTTGGGTGGGACTTGTTTGCGTCCCTACAGCTTCTTATTCAATTGAGCGAGATGCTCGGTTATGTCACACAGCCAGTTTGCATCTGACAGTTCAGACAATATTTCTTCAACCCTTTGTTACCTATTCCGCCTGGATCTTTTTTGTATTTTGGGCTGTAAAATTGTCAAAGAATGTCTGAGGAGTAAGTGCTTTTGGCTTTTTTCCTTTGTTACTTCATCAATACCTCAGATGTTCAACATACATGTATGTGTAAGAATGTGTAATAACTAAGGCTGTCAAAGTTAAAGCTTTATTAACGCATTAACCCACAATTATTTTAACACTGCTATTTTTTAACCCAATATTAATGTAAAAAAAAAAAAAAAAAAAAAAAAAATTCCCCCTAAGCTCTTGGGGGGCCACATCAAATGACGTGGCGGGCCGCATTTGGCCCGCGGGCCGTGAGTTTGACACCTATGCCGTAGATGGACTGGCTGACGCGCCGTTCTATTTGTCTGGTCTGATACCAAACAGTCCTTTGTCCCAATGATGCATGCAGGCAGCTTTACTTGGAAAATGGTATTTATTTTCCTTCACCGTGCAAACAGAATGTCTTAGCTTTTGTTCCTTAAACTGATTAAATAATAATGAATACAATAACTAATTACATAAAAAAATTTCGCCCTGCGGCGTGTTCAAACAGCGACCTGTGACCTGCGTCGTGCGTGCGTCGTGCGTGCGTGCGTGCGGGCGGTCAAAAACCATTGCCCTTTCCGGGTCAAACTCCTCCCTCATACAGGTGTACCTGACGCTTAAATGAAAGAAGCGCCACCCCCTGGTCACATAAATCCACTGCACATTAAATCCATTTTGGCCGTTACAAGTAGGAAGAGAGTTGTTGAAGCAGTTTTCTTATCGGTCCTGGACTATGGTGATGTAGTTTATAGACATGCTGCGCCTGCTGCGGCCTCAACCCCTCTTCCGCCCGTGCAGTCCGGGGCTGGACCGCAAATGACATCACGTCATAAATCAACTTCTCCAGACTGTGTGACATAATTATAGTTTTATTTTTTCAAACGTATTCAAGAATAAACATCATAACCATGTCACAACAGCAGTTTTAATGTATATTTTCATCAATACGTTTGTTTACCAATAGGTTAAAGTGTTATTAGTGAGGTTTTAGTTAAAAAAAAATTGTTGTTGTCATCGCGTAAATCGGCCATTTTGAATTACCGGCCGTCGGTGAATGTAGTCATTTTGAGTCATTTTGAGAAGAGGACATCCAGAGCTTTCAATGAGCTTTGGAATTTTTCAGAACTACACTTCCCAAAGGCTTCTAGCTTTTTGCAAGCAAATAACTTCCTGATTATTTAAATTTTTTTTTATTACTCTGGATTATATACCACAAAACTGAACGTTATTGGCATATATTGGAGCGCAGTTTGTTTGTCTCCCCTACTTTGAGCATTTACAACCATCCAATTTGAAATCAATTTAAAAATGGCGGAGCTCTTGCAAGAATAAGAAACCTACTGTACATACAGTAGATTTCATTATCTGTTCTTCATGCACGCCTGGTGATAATAAATCCAAATTGAACTCGGCCATTTAAAAGATAAGATTTGGCCCATCCATAAATGTGCGAATTGGCTATAATAAAGTCATTTATAGGCCTACTATTCTATATTCTATAATAATATTTCGAATAGCATTGGTCCGGATGGGAGAATTCAGTACTGTATCTACAAAACCTTCTGTTTAATCATCTTCCCTTTATTAATTTCCTTAGATCTTTTGTACACGTGATCTCAAGAAGGTACTGAACAAGTGTTATTGGTGTATATGGTGTTATTCACTGTCAAAGATGCAAAGAAAAATCATAATTCATATTCTCCTTTGTTTCATCACAATTTAAGCAAGCCTACTAATAAACACAATATTTCTGACACTGGGATTACATTCACTGAGGTCCATAGATGTCCCTAGATACCAAGAACATGCAAATGGACCTTGTAGAAGTGGAGCAATATTCCATTTACTTAGGTATGTATTTTAGGCGGATTTTCAGAAAATAGGGCTCCGGGCTTAAGAGCTTAAATCCTTGTCTGTCACTCTGTCCTCAGATTAATCACTAATGATAGATACGACACTCATCACTGTGTCCTTTATGAGAAGGTTGCTTGGTCCTCGCTGACGGAGAGGCACAACAAACACTGGTATTTTTTTATTTATAAGGCCCTTATTCAGGCACGTGCACACATAGAGCCCAAGGGGTGCTTGAGCACCTGCCTTTTTGAGCCTCGTAAAAAAAGTGCCCTTTTTGAAAAAAAATTATATATATATATATATATTATTATTATTTTTTTTTTTTTTTTTTCGTTACGCATATAGACTGCCCTTCCAACTGAAAAGTGTCAGGATAGAATCAAAATATTAGGTAAAGAGAGAGAAAGAGATGCCCCATATTCCATTGCAGTTTGCACGGGCGTGCGTGGTGATGATGATGATGATGATGATGATAGAAACCGCTGTGGCGCATACAGTTGAATGCTGGTATTACACTCACTGAGGGACACGAAGAAGTCAAGTCCGATGGGATTTGGGAATCTCAAATACAAATCGGGATTGGAATAAAAAATGCATTTATATTAAACAATACAGAATATACAGCACTTCTTGGGGTCTGTAGGGTAAGCACTTATTCCTTCCCCCCTGAACATTTATGGAGATGTATGGGCCTTTTAAGTCAGTGATAAAAGTGTCTTTCAAGGATAAGTGAGCTCCTGTACTGATTATTATAGTTCAATATTCAATATTTGATGACCAAAAACCCCCAAAAAGCATAAATTATTGGTAAGCTACCTCCTTATACTACATCATTATTGATAAGCTACCTTCGTATACTACATCAGTATTGATAAGCTACCTCCTTATACTACATCATTATTGATACACTACCTCCTTATACTACATCATTATTGATAAGCTACATCATTATTGGAATGGAATCAGGGCTGAAGTTGAATAAAAGATTGTATTTTTTTCAATCTGAGATTACAAAAAACAGAAAATCCATAAAAATCAGTGTTGTTGCTAATCATACATATGCTAGCCTGTTTTTTAACAATAATTTGTGATGCCATCACAAACACTGGCATTTAACCTGTTCCACCCCAGGTGAAAATCCACATAAAATGTATACCTAGGTAAATGGAATATTGCTCCACTTCTACAAGGGCTATTTGCATGTTCTTGGTATCTAGGGACATCTATGGACCTCAGTGAATGTAATCCCAGTGTCAGAAATATTGTGTCTATTAGTAGGCATGCTTAAATTGTGATGAAACAAAGGAAAATATTAATTATGATTTTGCTTTGCATCTTTGACAGTGAATAACACCATGATACTAATGACCAAACTTAAAAAACTGCCACTGACCTCGTTCAATACCCTCAAAACCGAAGGTTCTGTAGATATAGTACTGAATTCCCCCATCCGGACCAATGCAATTTGAAATATTATTATAGAATATAGAATATATGCTTATACATTACCTTATTATAGCCAATTCGCACATTTATATATATATA
>NW_028172903.1:0-1000 GCF_963971535.1 Notolepis coatsorum | reverse complement strand
TTGTCGTACAGGACCTGTAAGTCGCTTTGGACAAAAGCGTTCAGCAAAATGACTAAATGTAAAATGTACTAGGAAAGGCTATGACCTCTCCCCCCTAGGATGTCAGATTGAAGGTCGGGCGTGAGTGGAGGCAACCTATTTTAAAATAGCTAGCCAAAAGTTTAAAATGATAACTATAGCTTTCTCAGGCAATAGAATGAGTAAATATTACAGAACACGGCACACAGATATTTAGCGCGCGGGGGTGGTTGCGGCATCAGCATCCTATCAAATCAAATGTATGTCTATGTGCTGTACGAGTCTTATTGTAGAAAGTCAAGAAGAAACATCACAAAAGATCAAAGACAAAAAAAACACCATAAAATCCATATATGCAACACTCCCAGACTTTCCCCAATAAAGATAAGGAACGACTCACTAAAAGATCTAGCAATAGGAAAAGAAAAGCACCGCAGGCGGCGTGGAGGAGAGAAACCTCAGACGGGCTGTTCAAAGGAGGATGCCCCCAACTTATAATATAATAATATAGTGTCGCAATGGATGATAGATGGCTGGAGAATAGAACAGGCGAATAATTGGTATGCGATGGGTCTCATTCACCAACGGACTTACGACAAAAAGGGCTTTCTCTTCGGGCCATTTGAGACCTTTTCGGGCAAGTCATGAATACAGACAATATATTATAATATACTATTAATTATATATGTTTTATTGGGACGGTTGGTGAATCCAAAATCGTCCCGAAAAGGTCTCAAATGGCCCTAATAGAAAGCCCTTTTTGTCGTAAGTCCTTGGTGAATGAGACCCAATTAATGTATACATGTAATGAAACACATATCTATATACAAGGTAACAATGGTATCTAAGGTACTGTACATAAGAATTATTAAGTCAAATAATTTGAGTTAATGACGACAACAACAACAACACCAACAACAACAACAACAACAACAAAGCATAGGAAAAACCGAGGGAGCTGTAGAGTGGATCCATCGCGCCT
>NW_028172904.1:0-12977 GCF_963971535.1 Notolepis coatsorum | reverse complement strand
AGACAGACAGACAGACAGACAGACAGACAGACAGACAGACAGACAGACAGACAGACAGACAGACAGACAGACAGACAGACAGACAGACAGACAGACAGACAGACAGACAGACAGACAGACAGACAGACAGACAGACAGACAGACAGACAGACAGACAGACAGACAGACAGACAGACAGACAGACAGACAGACAGACAGACAGACAGACAGACAGACAGACAGACAGACAGACAGACAGACAGACAGACAGACAGACAGACAGACAGACAGACAGACAGACAGACAGACAGACAGACAGACAGACAGACAGACAGACAGACAGACAGACAGACAGACAGACAGACAGACAGACAGACAGACAGACAGACAGACAGACAGACAGACAGACAGACAGACAGACAGACAGACAGACAGACAGACAGACAGACAGACAGACAGACAGACAGACAGACAGACAGACAGACAGACAGACAGACAGACAGACAGACAGACAGACAGACAGACAGACAGACAGACAGACAGACAGACAGACAGACAGACAGACAGACAGACAGACAGACAGACAGACAGACAGACAGACAGACAGACAGACAGACAGACAGACAGACAGACAGACAGACAGACAGACAGACAGACAGACAGACAGACAGACAGACAGACAGACAGACAGACAGACAGACAGACAGACAGACAGACAGACAGACAGACAGACAGACAGACAGACAGACAGACAGACAGACAGACAGACAGACAGACAGACAGACAGACAGACAGACAGACAGACAGACAGACAGACAGACAGACAGACAGACAGACAGACAGACAGACAGACAGACAGACAGACAGACAGACAGACAGACAGACAGACAGACAGACAGACAGACAGACAGACAGACAGACAGACAGACAGACAGACAGACAGACAGACAGACAGACAGACAGACAGACAGACAGACAGACAGACAGACAGACAGACAGACAGACAGACAGACAGACAGACAGACAGACAGACAGACAGACAGACAGACAGACAGACAGACAGACAGACAGACAGACAGACAGACAGACAGACAGACAGACAGACAGACAGACAGACAGACAGACAGACAGACAGACAGACAGTACAACGCTGGCAGCTAAGGGTCAGAGGCCTTATTAGTTAAATAATATAGAGCTTGAGTGTCACACTCTGAGTCCATAGTATTAATAGACTAGGGGGGTAACGATGCATCGATTAATCGAAACGCATCGATTCTAATGTGACGATTCAACTGCATCGATTTGAAAATGTTTTATTTTTTGTGTGTATTGTTTTCATTGACCTATAGTCCATTCATGCTGAGTGAATCAGTTGCCCCAGACACATTTGTGTATTCAACCTTTTTTGGGGGAATTAACTGATAGAAAATGTATCGAAAATGTATCGAATCAAATCGAATCGTGGTCAAATGAAGAGATTTCATGATGCATTGAATCGTTGCCTGAATAATCGTAATCAAAATGTATCGCTGTGAGGTCGCATCGTTAAACCCCTAGTATAGACATATTAGCACGATAGGTAAACGGTAAATGGCTGCATTTATATAGCAGCTAGTGATGCACCGATGTGAAAATTGTGGCCGATAGCGATATCCGATATTAATATTGCTGTTCTGGCCGATACCGATATTTACCGATGTCGATATCTCTGTATAGAAAACACTTTTTTATGATAATCAAATAAAGAGCTATTTTCCAAAACGCTTATTTTTTTTTTTACTTTTGTAACTTATTTTCAGAAATGACAGATATTTTGGAACTATTAAAAAGGAAAAAAATATATATATATATATATATATTTTTTTATATATCGGCCCTATCTTGATATCGGACCGATACCGATGTGTAAAAAAAAGGCCATATCGGACGATATTATATTGGCGGCCGATATATCGTGCATCACTAATAGCAGCTTTTATCCAAAGCGCTGCTCACAGTTTACCCGTTCACTCACTCACTCACACACTCACACACCGAAGGCGGAGGCGACCATGCAAGGCTGAGTCTCACTGACCAGAGGAGTCATCCAGGCTGAGTCTCACTGACCAGAGGAGTCATCCAGGCTGAGTCTCACTGACCAGAGGAGTCATCCAGGCTGAGTCTCCATCACCAGAGGAGTCATCCAGGCTGAGTCTCCATCACCAGAGGAGTCATCCAGGCTGAGTCTCACTGACCAGAGGAGTCATCCAGGCTGAGTCTCACTGACCAGAGGAGTCATCCAGGCTGAGTCTCCATCACCAGAGGAGTCATCCAGGCTGAGTCTCCATCACCAGAGGAGTCATCCAGGCTGAGTCTCACTGACCAGAGGAGTCATCCAGGCTGAGTCTCACTGACCAGAGGAGTCATCCAGGCTGAGTCTCACTGACCAGAGGAGTCCAGGGCCCTCATTCATCAATGTGATTTACGCACAGATATGTGCTTAAGCTGTGCGTACGACCATTTCTAAGCAGAGTGTGGGATTCATCAATTTCAACTTGAACTTGACTTCTTGCTTATATTTACGCACAGCTCGGACCATGCGTACCTGGCGCCCGTTGGTAGAATATATTATTACAACAAGGAAATGAGCTTCTGTGCATTAGTTTCAACACTGGCATGTTCTGTATGAACCGTAATTCATTATAGTTCATTGTAAAATAGCAACAGTAGTGTAATTATGGTCAAAACCCTATAAATAGCATTTGGAATAATAGATCTTTCTCTCAGAATGAATGCAGCATGGTTTATATAGCGTTATCGGAATATACGGGGTGTACTGACTGACTGCGCTCCGCGTAGCTCAACTCGTTATTATTTTGCGCACAGACCGCAGAAACACGGGAACGTTTTGATTATATTTAAAAGGCTTTACGTTAAACGAAACAAGTGGAATTTCGAAGCTGTAAGCAGAATACAAGTCATATGAACACCCACGATATAGTGTTCTTCCCCCTTTTTACTGTATAAGAAAGAATAAAAAACGCATTGCAATGACACCAGATAGTGGACAGACTATGTAAATATGATGATGGGATTCAAGTTCGCGTTTTTGTTGATCATAGGCATGCTGTCAGAGTATGATATCTTAATCAAACATTCTAGAATGTCGTCACAGATCATGTCATAATAGAACATAGGCTATGGCATGGTCCATCGTGATATTGTGTAGACTGTTATTACTGTACCGGTACCACCCATTGTGACAACAGCCTTGTGAGTCCCGCACACAAACATGATGGAATTCAAGTTCATGTATTGAAAGGCAGGCTACATCATACATGCAGTGAGATTCATTGTTCTTGTATATGCTATTGTTTATATAGGCTACCCAATACTGACATCAAAATAGATTGTAGTATCCCTCTAGAAATCATATGCAGCAGGTAGAAAATTGACGGAAAATCCATCGTGATTTGGAATAAAATTGAGAAGAACTTTAATCCCTGGGTATTAATCAAACAACACGGGAAAAGGCAGTCATATTCCAGCACGGTCTTTATTAGTGTTTGCGCTGCCCAGGCAGCAATGGTTAATAGATATCATATCCGACATCACCGTACGTGTACACGTCTGTCTCATAACACGCTTCCCTCGGCTTAGTCCATTTTTCCACATTTCATGGGGGTATTCCATTACCGTATATGGTTAATCGGGGCGGTTCTGGTATGCAAATACTTAAAACAGTGCACGAGCTCAAACGTAGGATCAAAGTCATATTTATCAAGACAGGTGTGCGTAGAACCTGTGTACGCACGTGTGATAAATCCCGTTTTTTTTGTGCGTGCACAGATTCTAAATTCCGTGCTTAAGTATGGAAATAGAACACTTTCTACGTCACGTTGATGAATGAGGGCCCAGGTCATCCAGGCTGAGTCTCACTGACCAGAGGAGTCCAGGTCATCCAGGCTGAGTCTCACTGACCAGAGGAGTCCAGGTCATCCAGGCTGAGTCTCACTGACCAGAGGAGTCCAGGTCATCCAGGCTGAGTCTCACTGACCAGAGGAGTCCAGGTCATCCTGGCTGAGTCTCACTGACCAGATGAGTCCAGGTCATCCTGGCTGAGTCTCACTGACCAGAGGAGTCCAGGGCCCTCATTTATCAATGTTGCGTACGCACAGATATGTGCTTAACCCGTGCATACAACCATTTCTAAGCAAAGTGTGGGATTTATCAATTTGAACTTGTGCTTGACTTTGTGCTTATATCTACACACAGCTCGGAGCATGCGTAGCTGACGCCCAGTGGTAGAATATCGTTACTGCAGACGGACGGCATATGCGCTCCTCAGTTTCATGCATTAGTTGAAAATTGACGATTTGGAATACAATTGAGAACTTTAATCCCTGCGTATTAATAGAACAAAACGGAAAAAGGCATATTCCAGCACGGTCTTTATTAGTTAATTATGGTCTTTAAGAGATATCATATCCGACATCACCGTACGTGTACATGTCTGTCAGCCTGTCTTGTATTTCTCCATAACACGCTTCCCTCTGGTCAGTCCATTATTTCACATCCCATGGGGGTGTTTCATTACCATATATGGATAATCGGGGCGGTTCTGGTATGCAAATACTTAAAACAGTGCACAAGCTCCAGCGTAGGATCAAAGTGATATTTATCAAGACAGGTGTGCGTAGGACCTGTGTACGCACGTGTGATAAATCCATTTTTTTTTGTGCGTGCACACATTCTAAATTCTGTGCTTACGAACGAAAGTAGGAGACTTTCTAAGAACTGTTGATAAATGAGGGCCCAGGTCATCAGGTCGAGTCCACTCCACTCCACAGTCAAAGAGCTGACGTACAAATAAAAAAGGTCTACATTAAACATAATTGACACAGCGGTCACCGTTTCAATGGGAGTTTTTTATTTACTTTGTGACACAATAGCCAAACAAATGCACTAGCCATCGATATCTTATGCCAAATGATTAGGACATACGTACCTTATGCACACTGCACCCGTGTATACTGTATACTTACTTAGATTCTAGTGTCTACTGTAACCATATTTATTGTGATTGATTCCCGCTCCTCCCGGGCAGCGTGTGTCGATGTGTCCTTGAGCAAGACACTTAACCCCTAATTGCTCCCGATGAGCAGGTCGGCACCTTGCCTGTGAGTGAATGTGTGAAATGTGAGGAGCAAATTGTAAAGCACTTTGGATAAAAGCACTATAGCCTATAAATGCAGCCATTTACCATTTATATTATAATGCCTAATACAACTGATAGGGCACATACAGACCATCATCTGCACCTTGATAACACGGCCTACTTGCTCATATGCGCATACTCAGAGCTAATTAGATTGTTATATTGTTTACACTGCTTTTAAAAAAAGTTTCTACTGTACTATGGTATAATGGTATTACCTGTATTAAGTCTTCTACTATCACCATGTCCCTGTACCCCCCCCCCCCCCCCATCCCCCACGCTGCTCTGATGCCTACATGTCCCCCAGGGATCAATAAAGGAATATCTTATCTTGTCTTCTGCTCGCTTATGCCTGTATTTTTTGTTACTCCTGTGAAGCACTTTTAACTGCAATTTCTGTATGAAAAGTGCTATACAAATAAGTGTATTATTATTATTATTATTATTATTATTATTATTATTATTATTATTATTATTATTATTATTATTATTATTATTATTATTATTATTATTATTATTATTATTATTATTATTATTATTATCGTATCTTATAACTGTATGGACTATGGGATTATTCTGTGGATTATTCCTGTTTCTGCCCCGGAAACATGCTGCTGACCCCCAGGGACTAGAGACAAGTCACTGTGTAAAGATGATTATGAACAGCTGTGAGAAATGTGAACTAATCAAGGGGGAGGAGACCTGAATCCTGTCCACTGGGGATTGGCTGGCCATGTGCCTGGGTTCCGCCTCTATTCCCCTCCTCCACTCGCAGCTCTCCATTAGGAGTGGGATGATGTCATGGGCCAGCACCTGGGCGTATAATAATGGAGAGCGGCTGGAACATGGCAGACTGGTCCCCCAGGGGAGAGGGTCTCATCATGACGGCGTGTTGTCCGTTTCACCTGCCGTCTGCAGCGTGGGGTCATTCTCCACCTGCGGCCTGACGTCCATTAGTTTCATCTCAATACTCTACGGTGGGATTTGTGAACGGCTCGGGTCCATTTCCACGTCATCTTCCCCCAAGCTAAGTGATGTTCTGTATGTGGATGAACAAACACGCCACTGATTTGATTCTCCTTTGACAGGTCGACTGAACCTGCTCTACTACAGAGGAGAGGCTAGAACCAGTGTTTTCTGTTGCACTATAGCTCACTATAGCTCACTATAGCTCACTAAACCTCACTATAGCTCACTATAGCTCACTATAGCTCACTATAGCTCACTATAGCTCACTATACCTCACTATAGCTCACTATAGCTCACTATAGCTCACTATACCTCACTATACCTCACTATAGCTCACTATAGCTCACTATACCTCACTATACCTCACTATAGCTCACTATACCTCACTATAGCTCACTATACCTCACTATAGCTCACTATAGCTCACTATAGCTCACTATACCTCATTATAGCTCACTATAGCTCACTATACCTCACTATACCTCACTATACCTCACTATACCTCACTATACCTCACTATACCTCACTATACCTCACTATACCTCACTATACCTCACTATACCTCACTATAGCTCACTATACCTCACTATACCTCACTATACCTCACTATACCTCACTATACCTCACTATAGCTCACTATAGCTCACTATACCTCACTATAGCTCACTATACCTCACTATAGCTCACTATAGCTCACTATAGCTCACTATACCTCACTATACCTCACTATAGCTCACTATACCTCACTATAGCTCACTATACCTCACTATACCTCACTATACCTCACTATACCTCACTATAGCTCACTATACCTCACTATACCTCACTATACCACACTATAGCTCACTATACCTCACTATACCTCACTATAGCTCACTATAGCTCACTATACCTCACCATAGCTCACTATAGCTCACTATACCTCACTATACCTCACTATACCTCACTATAGCTCACTATACCTCACTATACCTCACTATACCTCACTATAGCTCACTATAGCTCACTATACCTCACTATACCTCACTATACCTCACTATAGCTCACTATAGCTCACTATACCTCACTATACCTCACTATACCTCACTATAGCTCACTATAGCTCACTATACCTCACTATACCTCACTATAGCTCACTATTTGATTTGATTTGATTTTTATTTAGTACATACAATTTATACAATAGTATAAAAACAAGGGGTACAAGGATAACATGTGAAAGTCTGTCGACTTGTTTCCAACATGGTCCCAAGAAAAATACAATAAATCACAAAGAAAGAGTTAAGATAAAATAGATACAACAAGTAGATAAAATAGACAACACAATTTTCTAAGAGCCTCATTACAGCATGTCATGTTCCTGTTCTTCAAGAGTGGTGGCCAAGCACCCACTGCAACCTATTGTTGCAGATGTCGCTTCACACCCCTCTTGAAGACAGCAATAGTGGGGGAGTTTTGGATGGCCCTGGGCAGAGAGTTCCACAGCCGGCAGGCTGTAGACAGAAAGCCATTCTGTGAATAGGAACCCTTTCTAGGCTCATAAACAGAGCTGTCCAGACCGTAACTGTCGTCCGTGGACCTGGCCACGCAGGACAATACGAGAGCATACATATACCTCACTATACCTCACTATAGCTCACTATAGCTCACTATACCTCATTATAGCTCACTATACCTCACTATAGCTCAGTATACCTCACTATAGCTCACTATACCTCACTATACCTCACTATAGCTCACTATAGCTCACTATACCTCATTATAGCTCACTATACCTCACTATAGCTCAGTATACCTCACTATAGCTCAGTATACCTCACTATACCTCACTATACCTCACTATACCTCACTATAGCTCACTATAGCTCACTATACCTCATTATAGCTCACTATACCTCACTATAGCTCAGTATACCTCACTATAGCTCACTATACCTCACTATACCTCACTATACCTCACTATAGCTCACTATACCTCACTATACCTCACTATAGCTCACTATACCTCACTATAGCTCACTATACCTCACTATAGCTCACTATACCTCACTATACCTCACTATAGCTCACTATACCTCACTATAGCTCACTATAGCTCACTATACCTCACTATACGTCACTATACCTCACTATAGCTCACTATACCTCACTATAGCTCACTATACCTCACTATAGCTCACTATAGCTCACTATACCTCACTATAGCTCACTATACCTCACTATACCTCACTATACCTCACTATACCTCACTATAGCTCACTATACCTCACTATAGCTCAGTATACCTCACTATACCTCACTATAGCTCACTATAGCTCACTATAGCTCACTATACCTCACTACACCTCACTATACCTCACTATACCTCACTATACCTCACTATACATCACTATAGCTCACTATAGCTCACTATAGCTCACTATACCTCACTATAGCTCACTATAGCTCACTATACCTCACTATACCTCACTATAGCTCACTATAGCTCACTATACCTCACCATACCTCACTATAGCTCACTATAGCTCACTATACCTCACTATACCTCACTATAGCTCACTATAGCTCACTATACCTCACTATACCTCACTATACCTCACTATAGCTCACTATAGCTCACTATACCTCACTATACCTCACTATAGCTCACTATACCTCACTATACCTCACTATAGCTCACTATACCTCACTATACCTCACTATACCTCACTATAGCTCACTATACCTCACTACACCTCACTATACCTCACTATACCTCACTATACCTCACTATACCTCACTATACCTCACTATAGCTCACTATAGCTCTGGTGAGGAACCTAGCTGCAGAGTGCTGTACCATTTGAAGGTTGACAAAGAATGCCAAAAACATCATCAAACACACCTGATCCGGATGTCTTTGCTGCTGGAGAGAAGCTCCAAGTGGTGACCGAATGCAAATACCTTGGAAGCATCCTAGACCGCAAGCTCACATTAAAAAAACAGGTACAAAAAAAGTCACGAGAACAGTCAAATTAAATATATCTAACTTCAGATACATCAGAAAAGGGCTGAACATTGAAGCGGCAACACTGTACCTCAATGCCATCATCATGTCACACCTTACGTACTGTATATTACCAGCTGGACCCAGGCCTGCAAAACAACTCTAGCACCCATTCAATCTGTGTACAAACAGGCTCTGAAGGTTCTGGACCAGAAGCCTATCCGTCACCACCCCTGCAATATCCTGGATAAGCTGTTGAGCTGTTGAGCTGGGACAACATCAAGCATGCCCTCTTGAGCTGGGACAACATCAAGCATGCCCTCTTGAGCTGGGACAACATCAAGCATGCCCTCTTGAGCTGGGACAACATCAAGCATGCCCTCTTGAGCTGGGACAACATCAAGCATGCCCTCTTGAGCTGGGACAACATCAAGCATGCCCTCTTGAGCTGGGACAACATCAAGCATGCCCTCTTGAGCTGGGACAACATCAAGCATGCCCTCTTGAGCTGGGACAACATCAAGCATGCCCTCTTGAGCTGGGACAACATCAAGCATGCCCTCTTGAGCTGGGACAACATCAAGCATGTCCTCTTGAGCTGGGACAACATCAAGCATGCCCTCTTGAGCTGGGACAACATCAAGCATGCCCTCTTGAGCTGGGACAACATCAAGCATGCCCTCTTGAGCTGGGACAACATCAAGCATGCCCTCTTGAGCTGGGACAACATCAAGCATGCCCTCTTGAGCTGGGACAACATCAAGCATGCCCTCTTGAGCTGGGACAACATCAAGCATGCCCTCTTGAGCTGGGACAACATCAAGCATGCCCTCTTGAGCTGGGACAACATCAAGCATGCCCTCTTGAGCTGGGACAACATCAAGCATGCCCTCTTGAGCTGGGACAACATCAAGCATGCCCTCTTGAGCTGGGACAACATCAAGCATGCCCTCTTGAGCTGGGACAACATCAAGCATGCCCTCTTGAGCTGGGACAACATCAAGCATGCCCTCTTGAGCTGGGACAACATCATCAAACTAACCCATGCCAGTCTGGTCTTCAAAATGGGTTCACCAGAACTGTTGTACCGGGTGACTTGGCTGTTCCATTAAGGAAAAGCACATTTCAGAGTTTTTTTTTTCAGTTCAGAGTTTTTATTTGCCACATGGAATCATACAATCAGAGTTTCTTCATTACACAATCATAAATATCATTCCATGGACAAAAGGAGCAGGAAGAAGAATAAATCTTATAGTTACCTGCCCCGGCCTTATTCCTAAACTAAAGAAGTATTTACTTAATGGTCGGCGTACAACCTAATTTATACAAATAATAATTTATACCATTATACAAGAAACTCACAATCCACAGTTAAACAAGGAAAAAAATGTAATAATAATAATAATAATAATAATAATAATAATAATAATAATAATAATAATAATAATAATAATAATAATAATAATAATAATAATAATAATAATAATAATAATAATAATAATAATAATAATAATAATAATAATAATAATAATAATAATAATAATAATAATAATAATAATAATAATAATAATAATAATAATAAAGAATAAAGAATAAAAGAAAGAGAGAAAGAAAAGAAAAGATCTCACTATTCAGATCACATTTGATTTTCATACTGACTAAATATTTCTTTTTTATAATTTTTTTTGAATTGATAAACACTATTACATCCCTTAAGCTCGCTATGGAGAGAATTCCACAACTTTACACCAATAACTGAAGGACACATCTGTTTAAGTGTGGTACGTGCAAACTGATGTTTAAAATTGTATTTTCTCACTTTCTAAATGAAAAAGATGTTGTAGTTTTTCTGGCAGTGTATTATTTCTTGCCCTAAACATAATTAACATTGTTTGAAACTTAACCATGTCTTCAAGTTTAATTATTCTAGATTTAATAAATAATGTCTTTGTGTGTTCTCGATAACTCACTTTATGTGTGATTCTTATGGCCCTCTTCTGTAGTATATATAATGGTTTTATATTGGTCCCATATTCCCCCATACTTCAACACAATAACTGAGATAAGGTGAGATGAGTGAAGAGTAGAGTGTTCTCATTGCCTCATACTCTAACACATCCTTTACTTTATTCATAACAAAAATACTCTTGGACATCTTTTTTTAACGTGTGCTATGTGCGATTTCCATGTTAATTTATCATCCATAATCACACCAAGAAAACGAAATTCATTAACTCTCTCTATATCAACTCCATCTATTGTCAGTACTATATTTTCATCTAGTTTTCGATTGCCAAAAATCACAAATCTTGTTTTTTTCAGATTCAGTTATAGCTTATTTACATCAAACCATTTCTTTAGCTTTGTCATTTCATACACAATATATTCAGCTAGTTCCTTTAAATTATTTCCAGAGCAAAAAAAATTGGTATCATCAGCAAACAAGACAAACTGTAATAGTTTTGAAACATCACAAATATCATTAATATATAAAAGAAAGAGTTTGGGCCCCAAAACCAAACCTTGCGGTACCCCACATTCAATTTTCATGAGCTCAGATTTGACATCTGCCAACTGCACATATTGTTGCCTATTGTGGAGTTAACTACTCAACCATTCTAGAACCATTCCTCTCACACCATATGAGCGTAATTTAGAAATTAGAATATTATGATCTAAGGTATCAAATGCCTTTTTTAAATCAATAAACACCCCTATTGTTAATTTCCTTGTATCTGTTGCTGTTGTTATTTCTTCAATAATATTCATTAAGGCAGTCGCTGTTGATCTGTTTTGCCTAAAGCCATACTGGCTTTCGCTCAGCAGTTTGTTCTTTTCCACAAAACCATCTAACTTATGCGAAAACAGTTTTTCAAGCACTTTCGAGACCTGTGAGAGCAATGACACTGGTCTATAGTTAGTGAAGCTGTGCTTATCTCCTACTTTGTAAAGTGGGATCACTTTTGCTACCTTCATCCTGTCTGGAAAAATACCTGTCTGAAAAGAAAGATTACAAATATAACAGAGAGGTTTGATCATACAATCAATTGTCTGCAATGTACAGTCCCCCCCCACCCCCACCTACCCAATCCAATGTACAGTTTCTACGTCAAATGTATATACTTTTTCTTTCTGGACTCTTTTTGTATCACAAACAGTACTGTAATTGCAAATCTGGTATGTCATAAATGTATAGATGTAGCAGTACTGTCTATCTGTATGTCATGTATGTCATATATGTTACGATGAATTGAAAATGGGGGACCCTGATGTAAACAAGACAAAAGTCTTTCTCTGGTCTGCATCCCCTTAACAATTGTATGTATTGAGCTGTACTGTACTGTACCCATTTTGTAATCTGTTAATAAAGTTTTCAATCAATCAATTCAATCAATCAATCAATTCTTCTCTATAATCATATCTATCCCATCACTGTCAATGGATGTCTTATTCTTTGACTTTGATACAATGGATATGATTTCTGCTTCACTGACATTTCCCAAAAACATAGACTGCAGTACTTTACTATCTCCTCTCCATCCTTCCTGTAATGGTTCATCGTGTTTTTGAATGGCATCTGCCAGATTTGGCCCCACATTTACAAAAAAAGAGTTGAATTCATTAACCACCTCATTCAAGTTTTTTATAGTCTTACTATTACTAATGAAATGGCTAGGCATTTTTATGGACGCTGATTTATTTCCCATTACCTTATTCAGAATGTCCCATGTGCCCTTTATATTATTTTTTATTTTTGCCTAACAATCTATTGTAATAATCTTTCTTAGCCTGTCTCAATTAATACTAACTTATTCTTATACACTTTGTATTTGGTTTCAGCAGTCT
>NW_028172906.1:0-20978 GCF_963971535.1 Notolepis coatsorum | reverse complement strand
AGAGCCCGGGTCCTCGTCAGAGAAGCGAAAAGGCCCGCGGCGGCGCCTGTTCTTCCCCTCCGTCTCTCTGTTCTTTTTTTTCTAAGCCGATCGCGGCATTGATGTCAGATGATTCAGATCGTGGCTCATCGAATCGTTCATATACAGTACAGCGCATGTGGACTTCCTTAGCTTTTTTCTTTTTTCTTTCTCCTTTCTGCATTTTTCCTGCATTTGCTTAGGAATGACTTGACCCATCATGTTTGCTCGTTTCCCTTTTCCAAGTATGAGTTTTAAGTTTTAGGATAATAATTATATGATAATAATAATACACTTTATTTGTATAGCACCTTTCATACAACTGAATTGCAGCCCAAAGTGCTTCACAACAGTGATGCATTGCAGACACCAAATAGACATACAATGGGAATGTTGGCACAATTATAGTCAGGCATTTCTGTCATTAAAATCTATAAAAAGGATTGTGATTTTTGTGTTGAAACATCCAACCCCAGGTCCCGCCCACTCCAGGGTCTGTATAAAAGCTATGCATAAGGTGCAGACATAGAATGAGTATAAAAACAGGCAGAATAAGAGCAGTGCAATAAAATAGACGTAGAAACTACTGGGTAAGTGCATGGAGTTAACATAAATCTCACAATGAAATTTAGTTTTATATATATATATATATATATATATATATATATATATATATATATATATATATATATATATATATATATATATATATATATATATATATATATATATACTATATATATATATACTATATATACTGTATTGTATTGAGCTTGCAAAAGTAAATACAAATTCACAATACAATTGTTCACAGTTTTCTTTGTTTTCATCTTGAGCAAAAGATCTAATTTTATTGTCTATATTCTCGTCTTTCTACTATTACCCTGCCCATACCTGTTCCTCCCCTCCCCCATGCTGCTATGATGCACCACATTTCCCCAAGGGGATCAATAAAGGAATATCTTATCGTATCTTAACACTTTATCTGTGAACCGTGACAAAAGTATATCTAAATAAAATAGTAAATCAAGAGTCTAAGAGTAAAATGGTTTTGCTTGACAGTTTGACAGTAGCAAACTTGTGCCATATCACTTTACAATTTGCACTGGAAAACCAAAACACACCACCACACCACCAAAAACAGGAGAACCCATCAGTCCCTAAAGCTGCCCTTCTTGCCATCAAATCTATAGGCAGTTGCCATATTTTCATAAAGTCCTGACTCTTACATTTTATGTTGTAATACATTTTGTCCAATGGACTGTAGCTAGACATTTTTGCGATGCACCTCGATTATTTTGAATTTATATTACATTTATTTGAGAGATTTGACAATGAAAATCATGATACTTACAAAACTAACTAAAATAATGTGTAAAATATATAGAAAAGTATTTTCATATTTGTCAACACAATAAGGTAGAGGAGCCATTGGTTAATTTGTTTATTGAGACTGGGATGATAAATGACTGTAAGTCATAATGTTGATTGAGACTGCTGTCTACTGTACATGACTGAGTCATAATGTTGATTGAGAATGATGTCTACATGACTGAGTCATAATGTTGATTGAGAATGATGTCTACATGACTGAGTCATAATGTTGATTGACACTGATGTCTACATAACTGAGTCATAATGTTGATTGAGAATGATGTCTACATGACTGAGTCATAATGTTGATTGACACTGATGTCTACATAACTGAGTCATAATGTTGATTGAGACTGGATGGACTAAAAGGTTTGACATGAAAAGGCAAGTGAATGAGAATGGAAGTTATATCACGAAGTAAACAGCAATTTCTTGTTTAAATATTGAGCTGATTGAATTCAAAAGTGATTTGCTCCCAACTCCGATATACAGTGCTAATGACTCCTGACAGTTGTTTTCATCCCTGTTCTCTCACAGGGGGACCAGGGGGACATTGGACCGAGGGTAAGTTGTGCCTTTTCTCTGAGGTTTAAGCTAATCCTGTTAGCTTATTATGGAATGTATTTTAGAAGACTTTTTCAATTCCCACCGCAGCTGACTCTAACTCGTGTTTCTTCCTGTTTTCTCTTTTTTTTTGTATATAAAACAGTTGGTTCTGATCATGTAATCTGATTGGCAGTAAAACAGCACTGGGATTTCTAGCTGTCGTTCCACTTTTGTTTACATTCCGTTTGATATTGGATTTGCATGCGACCAACTATGTTTTTTTACACATAGTTTACACAGGACTGGGCTCTATCTGTTGGGGGAGCTGCATTTTAACAACATTTACTACATACTGTTGTATGAAAGCGATATCACACGCGAGGTCGTACGTTATTCTGGACGCGATGATCCCCCGCCTCGTGCCTGCGGCCGCATCACAGCTGGTGTACAGTGTGTGGTGTACAGTGTGTGATGTACAGTGTGTGGTGTACAGTGTGTGGTGTACAGTGTGTGATGTACAGTGTGTGGTGTACAGTGTGTGGTGTACAGTGTGTGGTGTACAGTGTGTGGTGTACAGTGTGTGGTGTACAGTGTGTGATGTACAGTGTGTGATGTACAGTGTGTGGTGTACAGTGTGTGGTGTACAGTGTGTGATGTACAGTGTGTGGTGTACAGTGTGTGGTGTACAGTGTGTGGTGTACAGTGTGTGGTGTACAGTGTGTGGTGTACAGTGTGTGGTGTACAGTGTGTGGTGTACAGTGTGTGATGTACAGTGTGTGGTGTACAGTGTGTGGTGTACAGTGTGTGATGTACAGTGTGTGGTGTACAGTGTGTGGTGTACAGTGTGTGGTGTACAGTGTGTGGTGTACAGTGTGTGATGTACAGTGTGTGGTGTACAGTGTGTGGTGTACAGTGTGTGATGTGCAAGGCTCCCTCTCCTGTGATGTTGCTTCATCGTTGTGCAACGGTCATGTCGCTTCTCCAACCACAGTCTGCCTGAAGACTCCTGTTGTTCACATACATCCCTCTCTCTCTCTCTCTCTCTCTCTCTCTCTCTCTCTCTCTCTCTCTCTCTCTCTCTCTCTCTCTCTCTCATCTTCTCTCTCTTTTTCCTTCTCTCTCTCTTTCCTTCTCTCTGTCATCTTCTCTCTTTCTCTATCTATCTATCTATCTATCTATCTATCTATCTATCTATCTATCTATCTATCTATCTATCTATCTATCTATCTATCTATCTATCTATCTATCTATCTATCTATCTATCTATCTATCTATCTTTCCTTCCCTCTCTGTCTTTCTCTCATCTTCTGTCTTTATCTATCTATCTATCTATCTATCTATCTATCTATCTATCTATCTATCTATCTATCTATCTATCTATCTATCTATCTATCTATCTATCTATCTATCTATCTATCTATCTATCTATCTATCTATCTATCTATCTATCTATCTATCTATCTATCTATCTATCTATCTATCTATCTATCGATCGATCTATCTATCTATCTATCTATCTATCTATCTATCTATCTATCTATCTATCTATCTATCTATCTATCTATCTATCTATCTATCTATCTATCTATCTATCTATCTATCTATCTATCTATCTCTCTCTCTCTATCTCTCTCTCTCTCTCTCTCTCTCTGTCTCTATCTCTCTCTGCCTCTCTCTTGTATAGAGCAGGTTATTATAGTTACGTAACTAAAACTAAACAAAAACTAGGTGTGAAAAAAAAACAATATTTGTCCTATTTATACAGTACTATGAAACCAAGATGTCTTTTTCACGAGCGACCTGTTCACAATAGACAATACATATTAGAAGAAAAAATTGGACAAGCAGGTACAGTTCAGACACAACTTCAGCTGAACATCAACAAACATGTATATCAAAGTACAAGCAACCTCTAAAATATTCAGAGTTCAAAACTTCTTCTAACGGAATGAAATGTTCTCAAGGTTCATTCTATTTATACAAGGCATAATATTTAAAACGTTTTTGCCAAACTCAGTTTTTACATGTGGTGTATCTAAAGCGAAGTGACCCTGTGACCTGCTACCATGTGGGCTGTGTTTAAAAGCAATCAAAGAGCAGAGATAATGGGGATGTTTCATAAGCGGAGATAGATAAATGAAAGGCAACGCATATCCCTTCTCTTAGTTTTAGAAGGTCGTCCCACTTTTTCATATAAAACACAATGGTGAGTGAGAAATGTATCTCCAGTGATAAAATGTGTGATTCTACACAGCATGGATGAGTTTCAAGGTGGAGGGAGAGAGGCATGCATGTATAGAATGTCACCATAATCAAATGCAGACACAATCGTTGATTGTACAATGGTCTCCCTACTGCCAGTAGAAAAACATGATTTGTTTCTAAGCAAGAATAATTTTTTTTACAACCTTTTATAAAATATAAAAAATATACAGAAAATATATTTTAGTTCTAGTCCTTGTCAATTTGGTCATATTTTTCAACACAACAAGTGTGGAGTCATTGATGCATAATGTTTATTGAGACTGGGATGATACTGTACATGGCTGTGAGTTAATTGCCTTCACAAATTCATCTGTTTTTATTACAAAATATACCTATTCTGAACTTCTTAAATGTGGCCCCAGACAAATACTCCCCATATTATAATGAACAAAAGAAACTAAAACCAATACTGAAACGAATAAAAACTCAACTAAAACTAAAAAAAAATTTAAACAATAAAAAAAATACAGAAACTAGCAAACCCACTCTGGTAACTAACTGAAACTAAACTGAACTGAAAGCAAAGAATGAAAAACTAAATAAAAATAAAAACAAATGGAAAAAATACAAACTGATTGATAGCTCTGTCATTATGGTATACATTGCATGTTCAATTTGCATTTTGAATTGATTAAATTGGAAAGGATTCCATCCCAACTATGCAGTACCCCTGCCCCCACCTCCTCACACCCACCCCCACCCCCACCCTGTCCCCCCAGGCTCTCTGCAGCAAAGTAATGGTCCGTCACAAATTGGGAATCAAAAGCCAGGGAGAAAGGGAGACAGAATTGGCACTCTTCGGAGTATGTCTAACATCTGAAAAATTCCCTGTCGCACCATTTATCATTTCCTTGTTATCACACATGCATGAAAAGGCACGCACGCACACATATACTGTACACACATACTGTACACACACAAATTCAAAGGCTGATCACTCGCTCTTTCTTTACCGGGCTTTACACACAGTGTCAACCCTCGAGGCCGTCCTTTTAATCATTCAAACCAGGAATATGTATGTTTTCACTCCAAGACTCCCCTGGCATTGGAGCTGAGAGCCCCAACCACCCTCACACACACAGACACACACACACACACATGCACACGCACAAACACACACACACACACGCACACGCACACACACACACACACACACGCACGCACACGCACACACACACACACACACACACGCACGCACACACACACGCGCGCGCACACACACACACACACACACACACGCACACGCACACACACACGCGCACACACACACATGTACACCCTATCATGAGGTTTCAACTGCCCACATCTCCAAAGCCCCTCCAGGCTTCCAGTCAGAGATGAGAAATGGCGATATTAAAGAATGATGGAAATACTTAAAACCCCCCCACCATCCAAAAAAAACTAAACAGCGGGTCCACGGACGGTCGCCAAAGCAACCAAATCAGCCTCGACCAAACCATGGCCTTTTGCAGCGTAGTGGGGTAACCTCACTCTCCGTCTGCACTATGGTGTCATTGTTTGTCTTTTCATGCGATATCATTCCATCCATTCTGAGATGCATGTAATTATCCGCCACTTTATACGGTGTGGTTTTGCGAGTAGAAGGCCCCCCTGTGTATTAGGGGGGGGGGGGGGTGAGCGTTTGGGGTTCTTCTAGAGAGGCCTGCCCCTCGTGTGTCCTCCAGATGTATGTCCCATGCTGTTGGGAAAGGTGACTTAAGGCGAAGCCACCGCGTCTACTGGTCTGAGGTTGTCCTGGCTATTCGTTATTGAGGAAGTATCCTTGTGTTCTTGTTGTTATTTACACAGTTTCATCGGAAGGTTTCTGTAGTGAAATGTTGTCTTCGCAGAAATATTTGAGATGATCATTAGAGATCTATCTTTAAATGAGACTTTTACACAATCTTTTTTATGAAGAAATTGATGGTTTTAGTGCTGTCATCGATCTTTACATGAGATTTTTAATGAATAAATTGATGGTTTTAGTGGTGCCATCTATCTTTACATGAGACTTTTAATGAAGAAATGTATGGTTTTAGTGTGGTCATCGATCTTTACAAGACTTTTAATGAAGAAATGTATGGTTTTAGTGCCGTCATCGATCTTTACATGAGACTTTTAATGAAGAAATGTATGGTTTTAGTGCCATCATTGATCTTTACATGAGACTTTTAATGAATAAATTGATGGTTTTAGTGCCATCATCGATCTTTACAAGACTTTTAATGAAGAAATTGGCATTTTTTGTGCCGTCATCGATCTTTCCACAAGACCTTTAATGAAGGAATCGGTGGCTTTAGGGCCGTCATCGATCGTATGAGACTAATCAAGAGATGAAATCAAAAGATCTCTACGTGTGTGAATGTGTCTGTGTGACACTGTGCGTCTGAGTGAATAGCTGTTTCATGTCGTCCCGGGGAACAAATGAAGTGTAAATTTGACAGCGTAGCTCCGCGGGGCAATATTCACAAGGCAGATCAGAAAACATTAGCGGAATACCAGATTTCTATCAAGGCATGAGCCCCTCAGACTCCCGGCCCTATCCCGCTCGATTTTGAGGTAATTGACTGGGCAGGAATTAAATCCTTTTGGCATTCTGCGTCGGTTATCACGTCCAACGGGGTAAATATTGTACTTGGATGAGACGCCGGGGGCTTTGATGTTTGCTTGGTTAACTCCGCAGCTGAGAAACCTCAAGAGTTTCGCTAATGGAACACTGGCTCGGTTCAAAACAAACCTTACGGCTCCTAAACCGAGTCGTCGTAAGTGATGTTGATAGATACGGTGGAATAGGTCTGCGAATGAAAGGGCCCCAGCTGCGGTTTCAGGATGTTAAAAATAAATTATAATAATAAAAGAAAAAGATGGTATGATCTCATAATCATAATTCCTAATAACGTAGAGCATCAACGCTCTTAAATGTCCAGGAAGGAATTTTTAGGTCTTTGAACTAAGACTGTAGCTCATCTTCTTTGACCAACTACAGCTGAATATGCATATCTTCATGTTTTTACTTAAAGGTGCTGTAAGCTGTAAATTACTTTAAAATAAGTGTTAAATAGCTCCAGATTCCGACAGCCATCACTTATATAGAGTGTTTGATGAGTAACATGGGGTCTCCCAGTCCCTCCGCTCTGCAATAAACACAAAATGTGCTCGTATCCCATTCCCACTTTATCCAAACTGGAGAGAGATAATTGTTTTTTACTTATTTCAAATTTGCTTACTACACTGGCCGATTTTTCTACTGGTTTCAAACACATAATTTGCTTTTAGAATACATTTTTATTTCTTATTTTTGTCAAACCATTTTTTGTATCGTGGACTCGGAGTTCTCTCTCCTGATTGGATAAAGTGGGAACAGGATACCATAACATATACCATAATGTATACCATTACCGACCAAACACTCTATATCAGTGATGGGTGTTGGAATGTAGAGCTATTCTTTTAACATTTAGACCACTTATTTTAACAAAACATACGACTAACAGCACTTTTAAAAGGAAAGTCTTCTGCGGCGGTTAGGTGGCGTAGCGGAGATTGCGTTCGTCACCAACCCCGGAGCTGTGAGCTGGATTCAACCCCGGAGCTGTGAGCTGGATTCGCCTGTTCGAATCCAGCTCACAGCTCCGGGGTTGTCACCAGCTTGGCTGGCCGTTCACACTAATACAATTGGCAGTATTAGAGGGTGGGAGAAGCTGGCGGGGTGGGTCCGGGTCGTTGTAAACAGCGACTCCTACAGTTCGGTCGGGGCGCCTGCTAAGCGCGGATAGGATCTAAGGGCGGTAGTGTGATCCTCCCTCTCAGGGAGGATCCGCGCTGCCAGGTGAAAAGAAGCGGTTGATTGGCTGGACGTGTGTCGGAGGAAGCACGTGATTGGCTGGACGTGTGTCGGAGGAAGCACGTGATTGGCTGGACGTGTGTCGGAGGAAGCCTCCACTCTCCCAGATTATCTGACTGTGGGGGGTAAGTGCGCAGCGACCAGGAAGGGGATTGGGAATTGGCATACGACATACGGGATGGGAGAAAATCGGAGGAAAATGGAGGGGGAAAAAGATCAATACAAACAAAAAAAAACTAAAAAAAAAGGAAAGTCTTCTATGTGATGTGCACATGTGTCATGACCTACTGGGGCCCGTGGAACCTATTCAAAACGTGAACCAGAACTAGAACTTGAAAAATACACACTACATGGGTGTCAACCTGACAATGACTTGGTTGGTTGCTTTTTATCCCCGATAACCTTTTGGAGATGCAAGGTTTTCCCTTCACGGCAGTGATGTGTATGTTGCGCAATTGCAGGTGGAAGGTCATGTCGCCTCTGCCTCTCAGTCATCAGTCAGTTGACCTCTGACCTGCTGTGAGAGGATAAGAGAAAACAGGTGAAAACAGGAAGTCGTCGTGAATCACTGTCACTCCTGGGACTTCCTTTCAATCCATCGTCCTTCGTGTCCACGTCAGACCCAGGGTGGTGGACCCAGGGTGGGGAGTCAGACCCAGGGTGGTGGGCCCAGGGTGGTGGGCCCAGGGTGGGGAGTCAAACCCAGGGTGGGGTGTCAGACCCAGGGTGGGGAGTCAGACCCAGGGTGGTGGGCCCAGGGAGTCAGACCCAGGGTGGGGAGTCAAACCCAGGGTGGTGGGCCCAGGGTGGGGAGTCAGACCCAGGGTGGTGGGCCCAGGGTGTCAGACCCAGGGTGGGGAGTCAAACCCAGGGTGGGGTGTCAGACCCAGGGTGGGGAGTCAGACCCAGGGTGGTGGGCCCAGGGAGTCAGACCCAGGGTGGGGAGTCAAACCCAGGGTGGTGGGCCCAGGGTGGGGAGTCAGACCCAGGGTGGTGGGCCCAGGGAGTCAGACCCAGGGTGGGGAGTCAGACCCAGGGTGGTGGGCCCAGGGAGTCAGACCCAGGGTGGGGAGTCAAACCCAGGGTGGTGGGCCCAGGGTGGGGAGTCAGACCCAGGGTGGTGGGCCCAGGGTGTCAGACCCAGGGTGGGGAGTCAGACCCAGGGTGGGGAGTCAGACCCAGGATGTCAGAACCAGGATGTCAGACCCAGGGTGGTGGGCCCAGGGTGGGGAGTCAGACCCAGGGTGGTGGGCCCAGGGAGTCAGACCCAGGGTGGGGAGTCAAACCCAGGGTGGTGGGCCCAGGGAGTCAGACCCAGGGTGGGGAGTCAAACCCAGGGTGGTGGGCCCAGGGTGGGGAGTCAGACCCAGGGTGGTGGGCCCAGGGTGGGGAGTCAGACCCAGGATGTCAGAACCAGGGTGTCAGAACCAGGGTGTCAGAACCAGGATGTCAGACCCAGGATGTCAGAACCAGAGTGTCAGACCCAGGATGTCAGAACCAGGGTGTCAGAACCAGGATGTCAGAACCAGGATGTCAGAACCAGGATGTCAGAACCAGGATGTCAGAACCAGGATGGTGGGCCCAGGATGTCAGACCCAGGGTGTCAGAACCAGGGAGTCAGACCCAGGATGGTGGGCCCAGGATGTCAGACCCAGGGTGTCAGAACCAGGGAGTCAGAACCAGAGTGTCAGAACCAGTATGTCAGAACCAGGGGGTCAGACCCAGGGTGTCAGAACCAGGGAGTCAGAACCAGGGTGTCAGAACCAGGGAGTCAGAACCAGGGTGTCAGAACCAGGGAGTCAGAACCAGGGTGTCAGAACCAGGCTGTCAGACCCAGGATGGGCCCAGGTCAGAGCACAAAACGCAGGATGGCAGAGGCATTTAAATATACTTAATATACCAACCTGATGAGTCTTTGCACACTGATGTGTACATAATTCTGGTACATAATTAGTATTTTTGGTACATTATGTAACGGTTGTGACATCGTCACCTTAAACTTCGATGCCCCGGGGGAGTTTCGAACCCGGGTCTCCCACGCCGCGGGCAACAGCACAGACCGCTATACCAAGAGGTGAACTCACTGCTTGTGTCTATCTGTCTATCTGTCTTTTGAGGATGAGAGTGAGTTTAACCCACAGCACCGCTACTCACCCCAGCCCTTCGTGACTGCACTTTGCAGTACCATCTGTTACACTTATATGTATACATAACGTAATTTATTTTAGTATAATACTCTATACTCATGTAGGGTATTGCATACATATACTGTACAAGTCATTTATGTTTATGTTCATCATTATGTTCAAGTACATTTATTTCATATTATATATATTTATCATAACCAATTTATTAGACTTTTTCACCCTTTTATCTTTAAAATTTGTATTTATTTTACTAGAGGGGTCAGCTGCCAGGCCAAAAAATATATACATTTATCGGCTGGGTGTCGCAGCGGAGATTGCGCTCGTCACCAATGCGAGAGACTCCGGTCTCGAATCCGGGTGTCAGCATTTGCCTCCGGCTTGGGCCAGCCGTCATACTAACTCGTTTGGCTTAGTTAATCTGGCGTTGTGGACAGCGACTCCTACAGGTCAGGTCAGGGCGCCTGCACAGCAAAAGACAGGAAGTGGTGATGGCAGCGTGACCTCCCATGCGGTACACTTCACCAATGAGAGTCCGCGCTGTCAGGTGAAAAGAGAGCCGCTGGCTGTCTCCGCATGTGTCGGAGGAAGCATGTGGTGGACTTCAGGGCTCCCTTGACCAACCAGTAGGGGGCACATGCGCACAACAACCAGGTAGGGAAGGGGCGAATTGGCATAACGACTAAATTGGGATGGGAGGAAAAGCACAGAAAAATCAGGTGGAGAAAAAGAGGATACAAAAAATAAAAAATCTGGCAATACGTCAATCACACAGAATTTTTATGGCTACACCCCTTCTGGGGGAAACAACAGGGGGAATAAACAGGGATTAGATGATGTTTGTTTATAATCTACAACTTTAGGACAAAACGCACAGATATAAATCACACTGAACTGATTTCCAGACATTAGGACATCTTCCCATTGAGATGGAAAGATTAAATATAGGCATTCATTGCTCCGATATAATTGGAGCGGCTAATTCTTGAAAAGAAAACGTCTAAATGATGCTCTCTGGACTGCAGATCATCTAGTACATCACTATGTGAAACATCAACATCAGCATCAACATCAGCATCAGCATCTACATCTATATCTATACCTATACCTATATCTATATCTATATCTATGTCTACATCTACATCTACATCAGCATCAGCATCAGAATCAACATAATCATTTATGATGAATTGAAAATGGGGGACCCTGTGGTAAACAAGACGAAAGTCTTTCTCTGGTCTGCATCCCCTTCTTAACAATTGTGTGTATTGAGCCGTACTGTACCCATTCTGCAATCTGTTAATAAAATGTTCAATCAATCAATCAATCAACATCAACATCAACATCTGCATCTGCATCAATATCAACTGGGATAAGCCTATAATATTCTTTATCAAATAAGTGCCCACTCCAGCACGTTCTGGTTAGAAATCTCATCAAATTGAATATGGATAGGTAGCCAGGTTTGAGGAAGAGCTATAGATTAGATGTAAATAATAATGAGACGTATAGCTTCCCACACAGCTGTGGTACATTTATCTCTCAGCTGTTTGAAGTGAAGCCACTGTTGAGAGTTTCCAGGCTGCTCAGCATGAGACCAGAGCATCAGAGACCAGAGCATCAGAGACCAGAGCATCAGAGACCAGAGCATCAGAGACCAGAGCATCAGAGACCAGAGCATCAGAGGCCTCGGCTGGGGATTTGAAATGTTGCTCATTAAAATTCTTAACATGTCTCTTCAATGTCTTGCTATTTTTTGCCATTCAATGACCATTCTGAAATCTTGCCTAGGGCACCAAAGTTCCCATCTTATATTAAGGGACTTTATAAATAAACCCTTTAGGAACCCCGAGAGACATGAGACTAGGAGTTGACGTCGAAACTTGGCCCTCAGGAGACTTGGCCCTCAGGAGACTTGGCCCTCCAGAGACTTGGCCCTCCAGAGACTTGGCCCTCCAGAGACTTGGCCCTCAGGAGACTTGGCCCTCAGGAGACTTGGCCCTCAGGAGACTTGGCCCTCCAGAGACTTGGCCCTCCAGAGACTTGACCCTCAGAGACTTGGCCCTCAGGAGACTTGGCCCTCCAGAGACTTGGCCCTCCAGAGACTTGACCCTCAGAGACTTGGCCCTCAGAGACTTGGCCCTCAGAGACTTGGCCCTCCAGAGACTTGGCCCTCCAGAGACTTGGCCCTCCAGAGACTTGGCCCTCCAGAGACTTGGCCCTCCAGAGACTTGGCCCTCAGGAGACTTGGCCCTCCAGAGACTTGGCCTCCAGAGACTTGGCCCTCCAGAGACTTGGCCCTCAGGAGACTTGGCCCTCCAGAGACTTGGCCCTCAGGAGACTTGGCCCTCAGGAGACTTGGCCCTCAGGAGACTTGGCCCTCCAGAGACTTGGCCCTCAGGAGACTTGGCCCTCAGGAGACTTGGCCCTCAGGAGACTTGGCCCTCAGGAGACTTGGCCCTCCAGAAACTTGGCCCTCCAGAAACTTGGCCCTCAGGAGACTTGGCCCTCAGGAGACTTGGCCCTCCAGAGACTTGGCCCTCCAGAGACTTGACCCTCCAGAGACTTGGCCCTCAGGAGACTTGGCCCTGCAGAGACTTGGCCCTCAGGAGACTTGGCCCTCAGGAGACTTGGCCCTCCAGAGACTTGGCCCCTCAGGAGACTTGGCCCTCAGGAGACTTGGCCCTCAGGAGACTTGGCCCTCAGGAGACTTGGCCCTCCAGAGACTTGGCCCTCAGGAGACTTGGCCCTCCAGAGACTTGGCCCTCAGGAGACTTGGCCCTCCAGAGACTTGGCCCTCCAGAGACTTGGCCCCTCAGGAGACTTGGCCCTCAGGAGACTTGGCCCTCAGGAGACTTGGCCCTCCAGAGACTTGGCCCTCAGGAGACTTGGCCCTCCAGAGACTTGGCCCTCAGGAGACTTGGCCCTCAGGAGACTTGGCCCTCAGGAGACTTGGCCCTCCAGAGACTTGGCCCTCAGGAGACTTGGCCCTCAGGAGACTTGGCCCTCCAGAGACTTGGCCCTCAGGAGACTTGGCCCTCAGGAGACTTGGCCCTCCAGAGACTTGGCCCTCCAGAGACTTGGCCCTTCAGGAGCCTTGGCCCTTCAGAAACTTCTCAAAACCACCTCCTAGCGAACATGACAAGGTTCATTAGTCGGCCATGGTGTCCAAAACAACAACCCAGAAAGGTTGTCGGGCTGAGAACACCGTTTTAAAAAAAGAACACCAGTAAGCACACTCTCTACAGCGTCTTCAAAGATCCTGAGCGAGTCTTCTCATGTCAGTCGTCTACATTACGGTCGAAGGAAGAAGGAGGTTGTTGTGACGTCGTGACACCACTTGGCCTGGACTCCAGGCGGCCCGGCGTTTCCTGGGCCAGCGATGGAGGCGCGGCTGTGATGTTTGCTATTAATACGCCGGCGAATCGCAGCAGACGAGGTCCTCGCCGGTGCGTGTTTTGGTTCATCTGGCGACTGTGACGAAAAGGCGCAGCCACGATGGGGGGGTTTCACCCTCGCGCCTCCTCCAGAGCGGCGACGCCGAGAGGGCGCGGTTTAGACGCGGCGGCTTCCAGACCGACTGGCTGCCTTCATCCTCACAGCCTCACAGCCCAAGGCCTGACGAGAGCAGAGGCGTAGGGGGCAAGACGGGTGTAAAATACCCCCCCTATAGACGCTGCTATGTTGGAGCGTACTGCACATGCGGTCTTCATGGTGGCGGGAACGCCGTGAATGAGTGAATGTGACAGTGGGAGTAGAGCGAGGGGGGGGGGGGGTGTAGGAAGAGAGAGAGAGAGAGAGAGATAGAGGAGGGGGTATAGGAAGAGAGAGAGGAGAGGGTTGCTGTGGTGGAGGAAAACCTCAGCTATTCAGCGCTCACCACAGCCAGTTAACAGAAACCTCATGACCATACTGGTCTCTCTCTCTCTCTCTCTCTCTCTCTCTCTCTCTCTCTCTCTCTCTCTCTCTCTCTCTCTCTCTCTCTCTCTCTCTCTCTCTCTCTCTCTCTCTCTCTCTCTCCACCGGCCCTCCCTCCCCTTCTGACTGCCACCCTACATCCACTCTCCAAGTACATCCTCCCTCGATCCGTCTCTCTCTCTTAATCCATATGTTTCTCGGAGGGAGCAGCTATGGCGGCTTGTCATCACCGTTACCGTCCGCCGGCGGGGAGCGCTGGGGCCTCGCTTGTTTGGTTTCGGGGAGACGGACGTGTTAGATATATGAATACTTAAATGGGTCATATTATGGAATATGGGTTTTTTTCCTAGTCTTTGTATGGATTTGAGAAGAAGTCTTTATTTGTCATGCAGATTAACACAGACACACACACAAGATGGGCGACACACAGGAACACATGCATTGAGTCGCCTATGAAATGTCTCTCTGCGGTTGACCCATCCCGTCGTCCTTCCCCCCCCCCATCTTCGTCAGCGTTAGTGATCTGTTGTGCATGTTTTTCCATTGGGTTTATCTTATCGGGAGGGGAAACCCTTGCGAGCACGGGGAGAACATGCAAACTCCACAGAGAAAGGCCCGGGAGATACCCCACCTGGGTACCTGGCATAGCGGCAACCTGGTCCCCAAGTGGGAATCGAACCCAGGACCTTCTAACTATGAGGAGACAGTGTTAATCACTACAGCACTGTGCCACTGGATTTTGCAGTTTGTTATTTGGTGGGGGGGGGGGGGGGGGGTGACATAGGTACTCCTTTCCGTTTGGGGCAGAGTTTGAAGGTGTCAGATTAGCAAGCCTAAACGAGTTGTTCCGAATTATTGTGTGATATTGTGTGATATATTATTATTGTGGATAAAATTGCTTTAGGTAATATGTTAGCTGTGCTTTTCTGGAGCCAGAAACACTGCTCGCCCTAACGTACTGCCCAGTTTGTAAAGGTATCACTCTTGGGTGTGGGCTAGCCTGGCACGGATCATACAATTTGGTGTTTGCTACACCGACCAAACATGGCATGTTCAATACTAGGAAAGTGGTGCTAAAAAAATAATAATAATAATAAATCCAATAACAATTTTATAAAAAAATGAAAAGTGTTGTTTGTGAGGGTTGACGAGGGAAACATTATGTTTAATCTGAGCCAAACCCTCACAGGGACTCATCTGGCAATATTGAAAGATGTCAAAATGCAGTCGTTTAATAAATGAACCATGTATATAAAATGCGTAATCGCTTAATAATAGTCTTTGAAATATTATTTGTTTCAAAATGTTTCCTGTACAAAATGTGTCGGTATGTTACCGGGTAAATGGGCCTCATTGCTTTCTAAATCAGGTTTTGATTATAGTCACTTGAAATAATAGATCACAGTAGATCATTTGAATGGATGACGTGGCTATATTACTTCGTGTTACAAAGGGTTACTATAAATGCCCTTACTGTGATAAAGGTACACTGACATACTCCAACAAGTTATTGACCTTTCTGTCACCTCCTCTCCCCTGTCGTTCCTCCCTCCTCCCCTCCTCCCCTCCTCCCCTCCTCCCCCCTCCCTCCTCTCCTCCTCCCCTCCTCCCATCAGGGTCCTCCTACCCACAGCGCCTATGCAGGTCTGCACAGTAATCAGATTCTCACCGTCAAGGTTTGTCCCTCCTGGCCTTCCGTCCGTCCCTTACAGTAGCCCCTCCCAGCAGGCCACCTGTCTCTCAGGCTGCTGCTGACCTGTCAGTCACTATCCCTGCAGCTTTAAGAACAGATCTCAGATCTCAGTGCACTCTTCTTTCATTCTAATCTTACTAGGAGAGAAGGGTGGCACGGGACTGATCTCAGATCTGGTTTTAATAGGCTTCCTCCTCCTCCTGGTTCTTTGCTCGACTTCCGCTGCTGAGGCTGAGACTCCATGGGCCATCTGTCGTTTTCTTCCCCCTCTTCTCTTCTTCCCTGTCTTCTCCTCTCCTCTTTTTTCTCCTCTCTTTCTCCTCTTTTCTCCTCTTCTCCTCTCTTCTCCTCTCTTCTCTCTCCTCTCTTCTCCTCTCCTCTCTCTTATCCTCTCTCTTCTCCTCTCTTCTCCTCATCTCTCTTATCTCTTCTCTCTCCTCTCTCTTCTCCTCTCTTCTAATCTCTTCTCCTCTCCTCTCCTCTCCTCTCATCTCTCTCCTCTGTTCTCCTCTCTTCTCCTCTCTCTTCCCTCTTCCCTCTTCTCCTCTCTTCTCTCCTCTCTCTTCTGATCTCCTCTCTCTTCTCCTCTCTTCTCTCCTCTCTCTTCTGATCTCCTCTCTCTTCTCCTCTCTTCTCTCCTCTCTCTTCTGATCTCCTCTCTCTTCTCCTCTCTTCTCTCTCCTCTCTCCTCTCCGCTTTTTTTCTCTCCTTTTCTCCTCTCATATTATCTTCTTTTCTCCTCCCCTCCCTCTCCTCTCTCTTCTCCTCTCATCTCCCCTATCTCCTCCTCGTCTCTCCTCTCCTCTAGCTCTTCCTCTCCTCTCCTCTTCTCTCAGCTTTTTTCTCTCCTTTTCTCCTCTCATATTATCTTCTTTCTCCTCTCTCTTCTCCTCTCCTCTCCCCTATCTCCTCCTCTCCTCTCCTCTCCTCTCCTCTAGCTCCTCCTCTTCTCTCCTCTCCTCTATCTCCTCCTCTTCTCTCCTCTCCTCTAGCTCCTCCTCTTCTCTCCTCTCCTCTAGCTCCTCCTCTTCTCTCCTCTCCTCTAGCTCCTCCTCTTCTCTCCTCTCCTCTAGCTCCTCCTCTCCTCTATCTCCTCCTCTTCTCTCCTCTCCTCTAGCTCCTCCTCTTCTCTCCTCTCCTCTAGCTCCTCCTCTTCTCTCCTCTCCTCTAGCTCCTCCTCTCCTCTAGCTCCTCCTCTCCTCTAGCTCCTCCTCTTCTCTCCTCTCCTCTAGCTCCTCCTCTCCTCTAGCTCCTCCTCTCCTCTCCTCTAGCTCCTCCTCTTCTCTCCTCCACAGCCCTCTGTCTCTCCATGGAGTGGACCTGGAGTCTGACCGCTGTCCCTGAGACTCAATACAATTTCTGATTTCCTCGCCTCATCTTCCTCTTCTCTTCTCCCCTTCTTCCTGTCTTGTCATCTCTCCCTCTCCTCCTCCTCCTCCTCCTCCTCCTCCACCTCCTCCTCCTCCTCCGCCTCCTCCTGTCCTGTCATCTCTCCCTCCCCTCCCTCCCCCCCCTCCTCCCTCCTCCTCCTCCTGTCCTGTCCCTCTCCCTCCCCTCTCCCTCTCCTCCTCCTCCTCCTCCCCTCTCCCTCTCCTCCTCCTCCTCCTCATCCTTCTCCTCCTCCTCCTCCTCCTCCTCCTCCTGTCTGTCCTGTCATCTCTCTCCTCCTATCCTCCCCTCCTCCTCCTCCTCCTCCTCCTCCTCCCTCTCCTCCTCCTCCTCCTCCTCCTCCTCCTCTCCTCCTCCTCCCCTCCTCTCCTGTCCTGTCCTGTCATCTCTCCTCCTCCTCCTCCTCCTCCTCCTCCTCCTCCTCCTGTCCTGTCCTGTCATCTCTCCCTCTCCTCCTCCTCCTTCCCGCCTCTCCTCCTCCTCCTCCTCCTCCTCCTCCCTCTCCTCCTCCTCTCCTCCTCCTGTCCTGTCACCTCTCTCCTCTCCTCCTCCTCCTCCTCCCTCTCCTCCTCCTCCTCCTCCTCCTCCTCCTGTCCTGTCACCTCTCCCTCTCCTCCTCCTCCTCCTCCTCCTCCTCCTCCTCCTCCTCCTCCTCCTCCTCCTCTCCTCTCTCCTCTCTCCCTCTCCCCTCTCCTCCTCCTGTCCTCCTCCTGTCCCCTCTCCCTCCTCCTCCTCCTCCCTCTCCTCTCCCTCCTCCTCCTCCTGTCCTGTCACCTCTCCCTCTCCTCCTCCCTCCTCCTCCTCCTCCTCCTCCTCCTCCTCTCCTCCTCCTCCTCCTCCTCCTCCTCCTCTCCCTCTCCCTCTCCTCCCTCCTCCCTCCCTCCCTCTCCTCCTCCTCCCTCCCTCCTCCTCCTCCTCCTCCTCTCCCTCTCCATCCTCCTCCTCCTCCTCCTCTTCCTCTCCCTCTCCTCTCTCCTCCTCCTCCTCCTCCGCCACCTCTCCCTCTCCTCCTCCTCTCCCTCCTCCTCCTCCTCCTCCTCCTCCCTCTCCTCCCTCTCCCTCCTCCTCCTGTCCTGTCACCCCTCCCTCTCCTCCTCCTCCTCCTCTCCCTCCTCCTCTCCTCCTCCTCCTCCTCCTCCTCCTCCTCCTCCTGTCCGGCCACCTCTCCCTCTCCTCCTCCTCTCCTCCTCCTCCTCCTCCTCCCCTCCCTCTCTCCTCCTCCTCCTCCTCCTCCCCTCCTGTCTGTCACCCCTCCTCTCCTCCTCCTCCTCCTCTCCTCCTCCCCCTCCTCCTCCTCTCCTCCTCCTCCTCCTCCCCTCCCTCCTCTCCCTCTCCTCCCCTCCTGCCCTTCCTCCTTGGTCTCGTCCTCTCCTCTCTCTCAGATGATCTTCCTCGTCATGACCATGTTTTCTCTCGGGCGACCAGTCCAACAACTTTCAGAGACGCTTCGAAGGTAGACTCCACCGAGGCATGTGTGCAGCACCTTTTAACCCTTTACCAACCTCACTCTGCGCTCACTCTGCATGTTCTCACTCTGCGCTCACTCCTATTAACCTTTCACTGCCACACGACAGCCGGTTCACTTTCACTGTGACAATACAGAAGGTTAGCCCTTTACTATCACACAACCGGCGGCGATGCTCCATCATTAGCATCATTAGCTCCGCAAATGCGGAGCTAATGATGCTAATGATGGAGCATCGCCGTCGGTTGTGTGATGGTAAAGGCTAACCTTCTGTCGTGTGGCAGTGAAAGGGTTAACATTCCCCTCCTATTAACATGCACCTATTTCACTGGTTCCCTCCCTCCATTCCCCTCTCTCTCTCTCTCACTCTCTTTCTTTCTCCTTTCATTTTTCCACCTGCATCCGTCACACTGTTACCTCCAGTTGACCCTGTGTTGGGTCGTTTTAATCTCATGCCCCGTGTTTATTTGTCTGTTATTTGTTCCAATTACAAAGTGTGTTTGTTTGCATTAAAAAAAAAACGACATGAAAAAAGAATAGCAAAACATGTCGTAGGATAAACTGCCCACATAGGCTTAAGGAATGTGTTTTCATATGTGTTTCTCATTAGAGCGAGAGGTGAGCAGGTTATTGGTGAGGTCTTAGCTAAAACCTGGTTTCTACAGAGCTATGTTAATGATCCACTTACTATTGTTATTAACTCACTCACTCGTTCACTCAGAGTTAGTCACTCTGCCCCTAGTGGCAGGTCACATTCATGGCTCATGTTTAGAGACTACACTAGGTCAGGGGTTAGATTATTAGATTAGATTAGATTAGATTCAAATTCATTGTCATTATACAGCACAAGTACAGTAGAACAAAAATAAGTTTGGCATCCAACCAGAGTGCAGATGTAACAGTAAAGTGCAACAGCAATACAATGACAGGTGATTATACTGGGTATAAGTATTTAAATGAGTATTACTGAGTGTAGTGCTAACCAGATGTATGTACAGAGTAATATGTACAGTGATACAGGTAACATGTAACATTCTAATCGTATTATTATTATTATTATTATTATTATTATTATTATTATTATTATTATTAGTTCCCTCACTGGTTACTCATAACGTACCGCTATGCTACACTAGCTACACATCACAGCCGGAGAATAAACATAGTGAAATGAACTTAAGACCCCCCCCCCCCCCCCCCCCCCCCCCCGGACGACGGTATGTTGTGTCATTCCATTTTACTTACTCAGAAACATTCTCTGTTTCCTAAACACAAACCCTGGGCCACTTAATTGTCGATCGCTCACTCTGAAGTTGTTGTTGAAATGTCCAACTTCACATCAAAACCTCAGCGGGGAGAGTGTTTGTTTGCTTTCGCAGCGCCGCCGACATGTCGAATCCAACGCGCCTTTGAGTGGAATTTAACGTCCTAATCAAGACGCCGCCGCCCGCCCGCCGGAGAGCAGGCAGACTCTCTCTCTCCGTCGATGTTTGACCCGTGGGACAATTTTTTCACGTGACCTTCCAACCCCCTACCCCGTGACCCACTCTGTCCCCCCCCCCCCTGAGCCGCCTATGCTTTTACCAACGCGTTCGTGTTCCCGGGTCCCGTTTGCGCTCTGATTGGCCAGGTCATGTGACATGTGCGCCAATCGTGGGACGGCAAGTTCTGCGCCTATTTCCGGGTCGAACAGCCTGCAAACGACCGAACGCCTAGTTTATCACTGGTTAAGCTTATAGGCGACTCTTTCGCAGTTGGTTACGGTTAGAGTTTGGAATCAGGGCTGGCGTTCTATCTATCGCCATGCTCTAAGACAAACTCTAACCGTAACCAACTTCGAAAGAGTCGCCCTAAGCTTAACCAGTGTAGAAACTTGCGGTCCCACGATTGGGCGTACATGTCACATGACCTGGCCAATCAGAGACGCGGAAACACGAACGCGTTGGTAAAAGCATTCAGGCCCCCCCTGAGCCGTAGTTTGAGAACCGCTGCTCTGAATCACCCCAACGCTGCAGAACATGAGGGCCATACTTCTCTATTTCTCCGTATGTCTAGATGAGAGAGTGTAGAGCAGTGGCCGTCATGTGACACGAGACAATGGAGACGTTCGTGTTTTATTTTCTTTATTTTTTTGTTACCTTGGGGTAAACACGAGGAAGGAATTCATCTGAAGAGGTTGAGGACCTAACCGAGAGGAGGAGAGAGACAGACTTGTTGGTTTTGATTTGACGGAGTGGTGGGTGTTCGTGTGAGGTCAGGGATGTAGTCTTGTTCGGGGAACCGCAGACGAAACGAAACACATCCCTCAAACAGCGGTTGTTT
>NW_028172907.1:58164-78707 GCF_963971535.1 Notolepis coatsorum | reverse complement strand
CTCTCTCTTCTTACATCCTTCCCAGTCTTTAGACTATCAGGGCAGATTTCATGTTGCCATATAAAATGCCCTTGACCTTCGGGCTGTGTGGCGGTTTGATAGAGCGTCATAATGGAGCACTATTACTTTCCATGTGGCTGAGCAGGGCAACGTGTTGCCAGCTAGTGCGGTTAGCTGCAGATTAGCGGATGACATGCCCTTGCCATAACTTGCTACGGCAGTAAAAGTGGGTGTGTTATATATTACAGACAGCCATGTGGTAGGAAAGCGAACCAGCAAAGAAAGAGAAAGAGAGAGAGAGAGAGAGAGAGAGAGAGAGAGAGAGAGAGAGAGATAGAGAGGGAGAAGAGAGAGAGAGGGAGAGAGAGAGAGAGGGAGAGAGAGAGAGAGAGAGATAATTGAATTGAATAGAGAGAAAAATTTAATTGAAAGAGAATTTGAATTGAATTGAATTGAATTGAATTGAGAGAGGGAGAGATATGGAGGGATAGAGATAGGAGCGAGATAAATAGAGAAAAAGATGATGACAGACAAAGACAGACGCATAGATACATAGATATATAATTTACATAGATAATATACTATTTAGTTGCAAATCTTTTGCAATAAATGGGTCTCATTCACCAACGGAAGCATCACCGGCCCGCCGGCGGACCCTCTTAAGGACGATTTACCCGCCGGCCTCTAACGGCTCGGGTGTGCATATTTTTAATACAATATCGAATTAAAGCCCTATTTGTTGCCTGTCGATTGCCGTTTCAGACGAATCCGTCCAGCGGTTCTCTAGTTACATGCCGATATGTGAGGCGCGCGCCAAAGTATATGGCACAGTTTGAATTTTTTCTAATACCACTCCCGACTCCCGACGCTCTAGCTCTGTCAAACTTTTGGCGATCTCGAAAATGGATGAATAAGCATGAATTTGATTTTGTCACAATTAGATACAGTTTACAATTTCTCTCAACAACTAAACACATCACTTCAGTAATACTCAAACAAGGGTGTCAGAGAATACTGTACAGAGTACTGTACGCACCGCATAGAGTCAAAGTCAAAAGTCAAAGTCAGGTTTATTGTCGCTTCTCATAATGCGCACAGCGCAAGACATACAGAGAAGTGACATTTCGTTTCACCCTTCCCACGGTGTATATAAAAAAGAAAAATATCTAATATAAACATAAAGTAACATATAGGACACTACAAACATAAGTAACATATGGGATACAATGTACATACACTATACAGTATAAACAGTGACACATTTTTTTTACGTATGATTGAAATAAATAAAATAAAAGGGGTAAAAGAGTGCAAATATTTTTTTTTACAGCAGCAGTGGTACATAGTAAGTATAACTGATAAATAATGGCAATAGAATACAATATAGTATCTGTGATCTCCTAATAAAAGTCATTATGCACGTAGCGTGCGTGCGGTGTGCACTGAGGCAGGTGGCCAGGAGTACGAAACAAGACAGTATACATATGGACATTTGAATCTAATCAAATTTGGATCTGTCACAAAGCCCTTCCACGCTACCTGTTGAATACAGGGATCAGCACTGCACATGCAATGCTGACCCTTGTTTTGCACACAGCCCTCACATTTAATTAGCTGGAGGGGCGTGTCTGTATGCAAATCGGGTCTACGAGAACGCACTCCCCAGTTTGTGAATGAGTGACGTACGATCATTCAGGGGTCCGCGGTTCCGATCATTTGGCAAGTTAAGACAACCTCTCTCCACGCGTCAATGAATCCGGGAGTAACTGTGGTAACGCTTTCTCTTATGAACTTCCAAGGAGGTTGTCGTAAGAGAAAACCTAAGACACTGTTGGTGAATGAGGTCCAAGGTGGTAGGTGTACAGTGGCCTCTCCATCAGAACACTCAAACACAGTAGGGCTGACCCCGACTAGTCCAATAGTCGGCTAATCGATTGAAAGGAGCCGTAGTCGACTGCCAATCTCTTAGTCTAATGCAAAGAGGCTGGCGTGCACACACACACACACACACACACACACACACACACACACGCGCGCGCGCGCACACACACACACACACACACACACACACACACACACACACACACACACACACACACACACACACACACACACACACACACACACACACACACACACACACACACACACACACACACACACACACGCACACACACACACACACACTGTCTCAGAGGCTGGGGCTTTGCCAATCCATTTGAACTGATCCTCTTCAATGAATAGCAGAGAGAGACACAGAGAGAGAGAAACAGAGCGAGAGAGAGAGAGAGAGAGAGAGAGAGAGAGAGAGAGAGAGAGAGAGAGAGAGAGAGAGAGAGAGAGAGAGAGAGAGAGAGAGAGAGAGAGAGAGAGAGAGAGAGAGAGAGAGAGAATTTTTGAATTTTAACAACACTTTATTTATAAATCATTCCAGCATTACAACAAAAAGTGTTACACAGTCAACACTCGTCTTTCTTTCAATAACAATTTGACCATACATTTTTAAAAGCACAACAACAACAACAAAACAACAAAAGAAAACACCACCAACAACAAACAAAAAAAAACCACAACAAAGAAAAAACTCAAATCAGCTCAATTGCCAACACCAACTCATCTTCCATTACAGAGCACAACACTCCTTTATGTGCCCATATATCAGTGAACTGATCTAGGTTGTTCAATGCTCTATAATAATTAAAATATATGCTCAGTCTGGCTTTGATCATTTTTCTGAACAGACATACAGCATCATGATCCAAGATCTGTCCTATCTTATTCCTCCTACTGAGATACACAGCCATCTTTGCTCTCCCTAAAATTAAATTAAAAAGATGACACTTGCTTCTTTCCCTTCTACAGTATTTAAAACCTAAAATGTACCTCTCTTTCGAGAACACCTCTTCACCGGACTGAAGAAGTCTCTCTAGTAACCCTAGCAGAGGCAGCAGCCTGGAACAGTCCAGAAAACAGTGGAAAACTGTTTCCCTTTGCGCACAAAAAGGACAGTCATGTGAGACGTTAGGGTTCAATATGGAAATAAAATAATTGACAGCCACTATACCATGTAAAACCCTCCACTGCAGATCGCCAATTCTTTTGAATAACGGTGGTTTGTACAGTGCTCGCCACTCTGGTTTCACCTCATCACTGAGACCAAGGTGCACTCTCCAGGGAGTGTCACCTCTCCCGTTGAGCTTCTCCTTGTTGAGAACCTTGACTAACAGTCTGTACAAACATTTTCCATCACCCTCATCAAAAAACACACCAGAAACATCTCCAATTGCTAAAAGAGGCCCTGTGCAATTTTTTAAATCAGGCTGCAGCTTAAAACTAGGAAACATATCTTCATCACTAGGATGAAGAAACCCGTTTTTAAACTCTGTCAACATGCAACGTTCTATCTCACTGAGCCCCTGCTTCCATTTTCCCAGCATCATGCTGACCGTCCTGATGGATTTCACTCCCAGGCGTGAAGCAAGAGCAGCAGAATTGTCCATGTTCGCTCCTGTCAATTCCACAACATGGCCCAGTGTGGTGATCTTTGACCTGCAGAGCTGCCCGGAAAATGTCAGACATTGCCCACCAGCTACGTCCAAACGTGCTCCCAGCACAACTGGCTCCTTCAAAAGCCAGAACAGTGATTTTGAGTAATCCAGCGGTCCTTTATCGAACAAACTCCATGTTTTAAAAAGTACACGATAAAAAACAGGCAGAACATTTAACCGAGCACCGCTAAAATCCATCAAAAACAGAGAATTCGACAGTCCCAGCCCTCCAAGCTGTTGCAGTATGGCACAAGCCACCGGCCTCCACACCAAGTATTTTGGTCCATAAAAAAGTCTCTGAATGAACTGGAGTCGAATAGTTGCACCCCTACTGCACAGATGCACAAGACCCTGCCCACCCTCCTCCTTGGGCAGGTACAAAACACTCTGGGGCACCCAGTGCAGCTTGTCCCAGAAAAATCTAAAAAACAAGCTTGAAGTTTAGGGAGAAGGTCTATTGGGGGATCAACACACATCAGACGATGCCACAATTTAGAAGACACTAGTTTATTGATTACCAGAACACGGCCCCTATACGACATGTTTGGCACAATCCACTTCCATTTCTTTAAACGGCCTTGAGCTATTTCCAGTCCATTTTCCCAGTTTTTCCTTTTAAAAGTCTCATCCCCTAAAAACACTCCCAGATATTTGAAACCTCCCTTTTTCCAATGCAGGCCCCCTGGTACAATGAGTCTGTTGCATAACGTACCCACCATGATTGCTTCGCTCTTCCCCCAATTGACCTTAGCCGAGGAAATCAAAGCAAAACGTCCCACATTTTCAACTAACACATTGATGTCCTCTTGTTTATTTATAAAAATAACCAAGTCATCTATTATGCTGAAAGCTTAAAAGGTACAATACAACCAGGGACACTTACCCCCGAGATGCCTGCCCTGAGCCTGTGTAGCAGGGGTTCAAATGCCAGGGAATACAGCATTCCCGACAATGAACACCCCTGCCTAATACCCCTCTGGATTTTAAAAGGAGCACTCAAACCACCATTAATCTTAAGCACACTCTCAATGTTACTGTACAAGGCCTTGATCTTGGCTATGAGACCTGGGCTGAAACCAAAGGCCTCTAGAGTTTTCCACAAGTACTGGTGTTCAACCCTGTCAAAAGCCTTTTCCTGATCTATGGAAATAAGACCAGTTTCCAAACCCAATGCACTAGAGATGTCCAAAAAATCCCGAATCAGAAACACATTGTCACTGACCAACCTGTCAGGCACACAATAGGTCTGGTCACGATGGATCACCTGCCCCATTACCTCTCTCAGCCTGGTAGCTAGCACCTTGGAGAGGAGCTTGTATTCTGTACACAAAAGTGAGACAGGTCTCCAGTTCCTGATCTCCATTAAGTCTCCCTTCTTTGGCAACATTGTGAGTACTGCCCTCCTGCAGCTCAGCGGCAGCTGCCCTCCAATAAGACTGTCTCCGAGCACCATCAGGAGATCTTCTCCCAACACTGCCCACATGGTCTTATAAAACTCAACAGGTAATCCGTCTATACCCGGAGCTTTCCCATTTTCCATGCTCTGCAGGGCAGTATGGAGCTCATCAAGAGACACATCCGCCTCCAACTCTGCACTGGACTCTTTCTCTACCTTTGGTAGGCCTTCATAGAAACCATGAGATTCCTCCTGCTCCTCTCCAAGTTCAGACTGGAAGAGGCTACTATAAAAACCCACAGCATGCCTCCTGATGTCAGTGGACTCAGACAGTATCTGACCTGTGTCTGAGCGCATGCTGTGGATGAGCCTCTTCTGCCCATTCTTGCGCTCCAGACCGAAAAAAAAACGGGAAGATGCATCCATCTCTGAGATGTTTCTGAAACGTGACCTCACCAGAGCACCCTGTGCTGAAATACCTAACAGGTCAGCCAGAGCAGTCTTTTTAACTTTGAGAGCTCCAATATGGCCTCGATCTCCTGTGGATTCTGCTAGCTCTTGAAGCTCCTCCACATCAATCTCCAGAGCCTTCATAGACCTGGCGATATCCCTAGTAACATTTAGAGTGTACTGTTGGCAGAACTGCTTAATTTTGCACTTCCCCACATCCCACCACTGCTGTAGTGAGATAAAACTGGCCTTTGTCTGCTTATGAACCTTCCATAAGAAGGTAAAAGCGTCCACAACATTTGTATCAGTTAAAAGAGACGTATTAAAATGCCAGTAAGCACTTTGTGGCTTTACACACTTGATAAAAACAGAACAGTACACAAGAGAATGGTCAGTAAAACCAACAGGGGTTATATAACAATTATTAAAAACACTAAAATGGTGTTTAAAACAATAAAACCGATCAAGTCTGGCCAATGATAATAAATTATCTCTAGTGTGAACCCATGTGTATTGCCTCTGCTTTTGATGCATTCGTCTCCACACATCACTCAGCTCATACGTCTCAATCACCCTAGAGAGACGACTACGAGATGCAGAGTGAGACTCTTGATGGTTCCTATCTAAAACGGGGTTAACAGTACAGTTAAAATCCCCTCCCAGAAATAAAAACTCTTCATTATCACAACCCTTAATAACATCAGCCAAATAATCTAAACAACACATTCTTTCCAAACCAATATTTGGGGCATAAACAACAATAAATACCATTTTCACCTTCTCATATAACACTCTTACTTTTAAAAGACGTCCCTTTACAACCTCCTCAATCTCACATGACTGCGGCAAAAAATTTCTGGAAAATAAAATCCCCACTCCACCACTAGTACTGGTGTTATGGCTTAAAACTATTTCCCCCATTCCATTCCCTTTTCCAAGCCACTGTATTATCCTCAGTACTGTGTGTCTCTTGGACAAGCATCACATCAATATTTTTTAAATCCATTAGTTGATAAAGAGATGCCCTCTTTGCATCATCTCTTGCACCATTTCAATTTAGGGTACCTACTTTAAATTCTGCCATGAGAAAATATCCAAATTGCAGGACATAAAATAATAAAAGGAGACCAGATAACTTAACCATCATTGGAGATTTTTGATCTTGACTTTTGCACATGTTTCCTTAAACGATAAATCTCCTGATCAGAGAAACCTTCGTCACTCCTGTCACTGCGTTTCATTAGCCACTTAGCGGACTCAACAAACAGCTTTACGTCAGGAAAAAAACTTTCCACCTTAACTGCCCTTGAGCCTTTAGTATCCTGTAGAAAACTTTTTATTCTAGTTAAAGAATACCCATCCCTCCTGTCAGCCTGAGACTGAGTGGGAGGCAGAGACTCCACCTCATCACTGAAGTCAGAGTCTCCACTGTCACTGTCTACCTGCTGCTCAGGTTGACACTCTTTTTTAGCTTTAGAGTCAGATTGACTGACCTCAGTTTTCCTTTTTTGGGAAATTTTGGTAATATCAGCATCAAATTCCATTTCCTCCTCATTTATGCTACACTCTACTTCTCCAGCAGCTGATCCAGTGCATTTGCCCAAACTGATTCTTTATTCACCTCTGACCCCTGTCTTCTGACCTCCCACTTCTTCACCCTCCTCGACCACAGTGATCTCCTCAACAGCCTTCGCTCTTCCCCTTTTCTCCACTTTTTTCCAATTAGAATTCACATTTAATCCTGCCTCCGCTACCAAACCTCTTTCTTCCTGCACCTGCTCACCCTGTTCTGCCCCCTCTACCAGGTCTACCCCCTCCTCCTGTTCACCCTGTTCTGCCTCCTCTACCAGGTCCACCCGCCCCTGCACCATCTCACCTTGTCCTGTCTTCTCCACCAGGCCTCTCCTCTCCTGCACCTGCTCACCCTGTCCCGTCTTCTCGACCAGGCCCCCCCCCTCCCCCTGCACCTTCTCACCTTGTCCTGTCTTCTCCACCAGGCCTCTCCTCTCCTCCTGCACCTGCTTACCCTGTTCTACTCCCTCCACCAGGCCTCTCCCCCCCCCTGCACCTTCTCACCTTGTCCTGTCTTCTCCACCAGACCTTCTCCTGTACCTTTCCTCCCAGAGGTTCTCTCTCGACCCTTGTTGGTGCTCGAGCCACTTGGACCTGCCCTGGGTGATGGCGGTGTTTGATCAGACGACCCAGGCCTCCAAGTAGGACAGGACCTAATCATATGACCGTCCAGCCCACACCCAAAGCATTTCATAGTGTCTGAAGTTATATAAATAGTGTAATCAAAGTCATCCACTCTAAAATTCATGGATAAATTCAGATCACTTTTTTCATTTTTTAAAATCATGAAAACCTGTCTTCTGAAAGATAACACATGCTTTAACAGAGGGGATCTACAACCCAGAGAAATCATCTTCACTGGGGAAACTATCTGTCCGTGTCTAGCCAGTTCCCTTTCCAGGACCTCATTTCTGATGAAAAGAGGAACATTGGAAATTATTATTCTTTGTGCAGGACTTACTAGTGGAAACACGGGGGTAAAAGTGTCTTTGATTACCACTCCCTGCTCCACCACCAAATTCACTTTATCTACACAATCCCAAAAAATTACAACTGCATTATTCATCCGCGATGCAGATTTCACGCTATCATGACCCACAATAGCCCCGACCGCAAGCCCGCACTCTTCTACGGTACAATTCAGTCCCGGGGAGAGCTTTATAGCGTGTCTGCGCGTCAGACGCTCCAAACTCATAGCTGCGGGCGGCATACCGACCAGCAGAACTGGTGGCTGCTACTCGCTCCAAAACACACCAAACACTAAACGAACAACACTGACAAAAGACAAACAAAACGTACATATATAATAGACACACAGATAGAAGATGGAAATAACTTTCAGAAAGTTTTAACTCACGCGAACCACTCAGTCAAACCTGCCCGCTCCAAACACACTCGCTCCGATACACACGCATGCGCACAGAGAGAGAGATAGAGAGAGAGAGAGAGAGAGACAGAGAGACAGAGAGAGGGGGAGGGATGAAGATATATATATATATATATATATATATATATATATATATATATATATATATATATATATATATATATATAGAGCTGGGCCGTTAATGTCGTTAACGTGCTGCGTTAACGGCGTTAACGTGCTGCGTTAACGCGATACTAGTATCGCGCGATAATATAATTAACGCATTAATCTAAAAAAAGGGTAGGTTCTCTGAGCACAGATGCTCTTTTTCAGGAACGCCCTGCTTCACATTCACACAGTTCCATTCACACCTGGGAGCTGCCCAGTACAACCACAGTTGACACCATTGGCCACTGAGCAACTCCACTGGAGCAGTTGATTTGCATTGGCAGGGTTTGGCCCTGTCTGGCACCCAACGGGAAAAATATTATAGGCACTATAAGTAGACACCGCTACATAAAACAAGCTGGTCTGCCTGAGTGACTGGTGGAATAAGGAGAAATAGAGATTGGACTGATTGAGTCAAGCCATGTCACATAGTTCAAGTTTGAAATGCGTCTTTCTGTTTTGCTCCTGAGAGTGTGCTAGATACTGTACTGTACTGGTAATATTATTTATTTGTTTTAACTTCTGAATAAAACAACTTATTAAACACAAGTACATCTTATTGAACATTATTTTGATATTTCATTACCAATTATCATAGCAAAACAGCTTTTTCAAACAGTCTGTAATGCATTTTGGAAACGGGAGATGGGCTCATGGTGTAATGGGCCACCTGGCCTGAGAAACATAAGGAGGAAAGAAAAAGTAAGGACTTACTTCTGGTAATTATTTGGGTAGAACACACATATTTTGAATGACTTCGGCATTTTTTTTTTTTTTTTTAGCCATTTTAATCTAGATTAATCTAGATTAAAGAGAGAGAGAGAGAGAGAGAGAGAGAGAGAGAGAGAGAGAGAGAGAGAGAGAGAGAGAGAGAGAGAGAGAGAGAGAGAGAGAGAGAGAGAGAGAGAGAGAGAGAGATAGTCAGAGAGAGGGCGATAGATAGAGAGATATAGAGAGAGATAGTCAGAGAGAGAGATAGAGGGATAGAAAGAGAGATAGATAGAGAGAGAGTCAGAGAGAGAGAAGCAGAAAGAGAGAGATAGATAGAGAGAGAGTCAGAGAGAGAGGGATAGAGAGAGAGAAGCAGAGAGATAGTGTATTTGTATGCAGGGCTGGGTTGTGCTCAGCCAGCCATCCCTGTCTTGTATTCTTTACATCACATGTGCCCTTCACAACAGAGCATGGCGCTCATGCACAATGGCTGGAAGCACTGAACTAGCCGGACAGGTGGGTTGCTTTACACACTGAAAGACGTACACACGCGCACACACACGTGCACGCACACACGTGCACGCACACACACACACACACACACACACACACACACACACACACACACACACACACACACACACACACACACACACACACACACACACACACACACACACACACACACACACACAGGTACACACACACACACAGGTACACTTGCACACACACACACACACACACACAGACGAACACTTATACACACACATACACACATGCACACACACTTAAAGTATGCAAACACAAAAACATAGTCAGACACAGGGCAACACAAACCCAGACACACATACGCCAGTAAACCCCACCATGTTAAAGAAAAGAGCATGTTTTACTGCCGAGCGGGTTAGTATGTCGTTAAGCCGGGGGTGTGCAGCATTATTGTTTCTGAGTCAGTCACTGTGTTGCTATGACTTGTAGGGAGGACACATGGAAGGTACATGCAGTGGTTATAAAACACATACAGTATATATGTAATAATAATAATAATACATTGGATTTATAGAGAGACGCGCCTTTCTCAGACTCAAGGACACTTTACAATGAGAGAGAAGCTATATATAAAAGAGAGGGTCAAAAATATGAATATATATATATATATATATATATATATAGTAACAACAGGAAAAATAAAACAAATACTTTTCTTTTTAAAGAAAGCAAGGTACTGTCCAATTGGATGAACAGTAATAGAAAAAAAAAAAAAAAAAACACCGGTAGTTTAAAGGAGCAGAGTCAGGGGGGAAGGGGGTGGGTTACTTGGGAGCAGCCCCCTGTCGCGTGAAGGCAAGTGTGAACAGGTGTGTTTTTAGGAGGGTTTTGAAGAGGTTGATGGTGTCAGAGCCTCGGATGGAGGGGAGAGGGAGTTCCACAGCCTGGGGGCAGCTACGAGAGAGAGCTCGGTCTCCCAGTGTGTAACGCCTGGTGCGGGGGGTGGTGAGGGGGTCGGAGTTATATATATATATATTAGTGCTGTCAATAGATTAAAAAAAAAATGAATTAATCTCACAATTTTCTGTAATTAATCTAGATGAATCTAGATTAAAAATAGCATTTTTCTATATAACACCGAAGCTTGTAACAGATATTTACTTGAGTAAAATCATGGAATTAATGTAAAATCAACACAACGAAAGTATATTTAGATTCAAAGACTATTTTAATAGCTTTCTTTGAATACAGTTTATCTCCTGTGAAATACAAATGTTCAACAAAATCATCAACATTGACTCAGCTAGACCTCTTTCTTATATCCACGGTGCTAAGATTGAAGATGTTTTACTCCATAGATTAATCTAGATTAATTAATTTTAATGCTTTAATAAATGTTTATTAATCTCCAGAGTTAAAGCATTAACTTTGACAGCCCTAATATATATAAATGTACTGCATCTACAGACGCAGCGCTCAAAAATCAAACCAATTCTGCTGCTTGTCTGCTGCTTGTCTGCTGCTTGTTGCTGCTTGTGTGCCACTTAAGTCTAGCATTCAGGTGTTAATTTTCCGGGGCTAGTGGCTGGGTGAACAAAGGGAGGGTACTTAACTTAAGTGCTTCCCCAGGGAGGGGGTCGGGGGCTACTGCCCTCAGACCCCCAAGATCATTTGTATATGGGCAGTCTGACTTGGGGTACTGACCATATATTAGTGTTGCAATGCATGATAAGTAAACAGTGAAAAAAGCTAAGAAATCCGATGGGGCTGGGACATTTGGGACGAATACAAATTTAAGATGAAAATATCCCCAGCCTGTGGGAGGAAGTGGAGGTGTTAAATCTGGCATGGTCCAGAACAATAGGAGTCACACAATCAGTTTGGAGTGCAGTGGTGGAGGAGTGGTAGAGGTGCAGGAGAGGTTTGAGTTTTGAGCGCTGTGGGGTAGTATTGGACTGGGTGAGAAGCTATCTAAAAAAAAGACAACAATTTGTGACAATGAGAGATTATAAATCTGAATGTTTGGACATTGCTTGTGGTGTCCCCCAGGGGTCAGTGTTGGGTCCAAAACTGTTCATCTTGTACATTAACGAGATATGTAAAGTATCCAATATATTTAAATGTATTTTATTTGCGGATGACACTAATCTTTTTTTTCTGTTGAGAATGTCCAGCAGCTTTTAGAGGTCATCACATCTGAAATGAAGAAATTGAAGGAATGGTTTGATAGAAACAAATTATCATTGAACTTGAGTAAAACTAAAATTATGTTGTTTGGAAACTGTAGATTGGATACTCAGGTACAAGTTAAAATAAATGATGTGATTATTGAAAAAGTTTATGAAAATAAATTCCTAGGTGTAATAATAGACCATAAAATCTGTTGGAAACCTCACATAAAACATGTCCAATCTAAACTCTCACGAAGTCATGAGTAAAGTAAAGCACATTCTGGATAGAAAATCACTCTACATTCTCTACTGTTCACTAGTTTTACCATATTTAAATTACTGTGCTGAAGTCTGGGGAAACAATTATAAGTCTACACTACAACCACTTTTTATACTCCAAAAAAGGGCCATAAGGATAGTTCACATTGCAGGTTATCGTGATCACACTAACATATTGTTTTTGGAGTCAAAGACATTGAAGTTAAATGATCTTGTGGAATTTAAAACGGCACAATTAATGTATAAAGCAAAAAGTCATGCACTTCCAAGAAACATTCAAGAATTGTTCTTTGATAGGGAGGGGGGTTATAATCTGAGGGGAGAACACAATTTAAAGGTGCTAAACGTACGCACTACCATGAGAAAACACTGCATCTCGATATGTGGAGTGAAACTGTGGAACAGTCTAAATGTGGTGCTAAAGCAATGTCCAAACATGAGACAATTCAAACTGATGTATAAGGAAATTATGTTCACAAGGTACAGGGATGAGGAAGGGACTTGATATTCACAGGTGTTTACATTTTAATTTTGTTTTCTATTTTATTTCTTTTATACATATATAGTTTTTGTTTTTTGTTTTGCATATATATATATATTCTTTTTTCTTTTCTTTCTTTTCTTTTTTATGTTTAAAATAGTACACTCATTTGAGTAGTGGAAAAGGGGTAGGATTAAATAAGTGTATACTTCTTCCTACTCCTTTTCGAACATGCAGATTGAGTTGTTTTGCTTTTTTGTTATTGTTTGTTTGTATTCATTGCATGTTCGAAATAAAGATTTCAAATCAAATCAAATCAAATCCCAATCCATAGAACCAATCGTAATCAAGGGCACACAACATAAAATTAGTTTATATGCGGACGACGTAATACTGTTCATGCAAAACCCCAACACCGCATTGCCTCATCTTCTCAAGTTGATTGAGGACTTTGGCGATTTATCGGGATTTAAGATAAATTGGCCGAAGTCGGCTTTCCTTCAACTTAACGCCCCTGCAAAAAAAAATATAACCCTCCCAGAAGAGATACCGATGGTTAAACAGTTTAGATGTTTGGGAGTTGAAGTATTCCCTACCATAAGCCAAACGGTGAAGCACAATTACATAAAAATCCAAAATAAAATCAAATACGACTTTTACAGGTGGTCAAAACTTAAAAACTCAGTACAGGCACGGGTATCAATAGTTAAGATAGACGTCCTACCTAGAATCAACTTCTTCAGCTCAATGCTACCATTACCCCCTCCAGAAGGTTACTGGAAAAAATTACACTCCTCCGCATACAAATTTATTTGGAATAACAAACCACCACGTATAAAAAGATCCACCGCACAGAGAAACAAAGCAGACGGTGGTATGGCATTTCCAGATTTTCTCCACTATTTTAAGGCGTACACTTTAAGACCACTGACAACATGGTTTGATCCCCAAGCATCAGTATCCTGGAGAAATTTAGAAGAAAATATAGTAGCTCCACACAGACTGCAGGACATAGTATACACCAAATTATCAATTAAGCAATGCGAACGGAAATTTGAAGAAATATTCTAACCCACATAAATGGCATAATCATACTCCCTTATTCAATAACAATGCACTCCTGATTTGAAAACTACCTATAAGATTCCCTAGATGGGAAAAGCAAGACATACACACATTAGGAGATGTTTTCAACAAACAGGGTTTTTGTAGTTATGACGAAATACACAAAAAAAATGTATCTCACCGATTCCACATAATATTTTTACCCACAGTTATTGTTATGTTTGAAGGCTCACGGTGTTCCATTAAAGATACCAATTGTACACCACAGATACCACAAATTCTTCTATGAAAGAGAGACATCGAGAGGTTTTGTATCAGATTTTTATCATCAATTACTAACGTCTTCGTATGAAACCCTCCACCTAGACTCAGTCTGGAGGAGGGATATACTAGACCTGGAAAAAGATTTTGATTGGCAAGAAGCCTGGGCAAATGTTAGACTTGCATCAAGGAACCCGGACCATCAACAAATCAATCTCAACTATATTCACAGGACATACTTGACTCCTATAAGACGGAAAATAATGAGTCTTAAACAAGGCTCCAAATGCTCCTTATGTACAAATGGGGACGAGGGGACATTTATGCACATGTACTGGGACTGCCCACCAGTTAAGATATTCTGGAAATAAGTGACCCAGCAATTATCAAATCTCTTAACTCTGAATATACCTGTACACCCCTCTGTATTACTGCTGAATGATGTTTTTGAGTTTGCAGTACCTATACAGCTAAAGAGATTGGTTTTATCTGGTATCAAGCTGATAGCATCACGATGGTTTCAACCGGAAAAAATGTGCCGGAAGGTCTGGATTCTTACATATCTCGATGTGATTTATCCAGAAATATCTACAGCAAGAATTTTGGGTCTCAATGAATGTGGTTAGAAGTGGTGGAGAGAATAAAAGCTAGCATATAATGGTAGTGTCTGGTCAGGAGCGAATGATAATGGATGGATTATCCAATGGGGGGTCCGGAGGGGGGGGGGGGGTGCGAGCAAGAGCAAATGTGTGTAGGGTATTAGATAGCAGGTATTAGGGGTATATCTTGGATAAGACATTTAACTAAATGGTTGATTTCATTGGATGTGCACTGTTAATTAATGCTTGTATATCTAATCGTGTGTTGTCATGTTTGTTTATGTGTTTGTTTAAAAAATAATAAAAAAATTAAATACAAAAGAATAAGACATAACAGGTATAATGTACATACGTTTAAAAAGAAATGCATGGTAAAAGACATGGTAAGGTCCTGCGATACAGTGCAATACAGTGTTAAGCTACGGATGAGGCACTGGGTCATTATGTACACTACCAGGGCTTGACGTTAACTTTTTGGCTCACTAGCCACTGTGGCTAGTGGTTTTCCAAAGTCACTAGCCACTCAGCATTTTCACTAGCCAAAAATCCCCGCACTCGCGCCCCCACCCAAAAAGTTATAAATATAGGTAATTTCTTCTTCACTAACCCCTGCTGGGGACAGTATCATTGTAATCATACTGCTACACGCCAACTGTACAACTGTGCTTCTGACTGTTGACTCCATTGTTTACTACTGCCTGCGACCAGTGACTCAGCCGCAAAAGGAGCTCCAGTTGGGGCAACGGCTGACTGGGACAAGATGGAGGGTGTAGATGTGGAAGAGTTGTGTTGAACCTAGCAATTACATTGTTGCTCCAAACGCCGTGAACATTATCATTGACACACCTATGCCTTGGCTGTGTTGAACCTAGCAATTATATTATTGCTCCAAACGCCGTGAACATTATCATTGACACACCTATGCAGGGCTTGACGTTAACTTTTTGGCTCACTAGCCACTGTGGCTAGTGGTTTTCAAAAGTCACTAGCCACTCATCATTTTCACTAGCCCTGGGCAGGTGGGCAGGTGTCAACGTCAAGCCCTGTACACTACTATACAATACTATACTATACACTATACAGTTATATCCTTATGATATCTTGCTATATCCATCTATTACTATACAAGAACCACTCCCGTTATTTTTTTTTATTTTTTTTATTTATTTATTTGATACGAGCTGGGATCTAATCGCTCTACCCCCTGAGCCACTGTCGCCCCCCAAAACGTATGGAGAACGATGCATGTGGTTTATGGTCAACTGATGTAGTACTAAATGTATGGAGATGATATATGCTGCCTATTGTTTGATGTGAATGATCCAGGGTAGTGATTCAATCGGATTAATACAGGGACACGTCACCAAAAAAATGTAAACGCTGATTTATTTTGCACATAATCTCACACACATCCAAAAGCCCTAAGCGGTTTTGCACACACTCATTTAGTTTGTCATCGGGGACATTGAATCCTTGTGTTGTGTTAATGACAACCCAATCAAATGATACGGTAGCAGTCCCTATAAGACACGATAATGTTATTTTCCCCCATCTACATTATTTCACAGGGCTGTGATTAAACACAACACGAGGATCCAATGTCACCGATGACATCAGCGGCGCCCCCATTTAACAAGACAGGGGTGACGCCGCCCTATGCCTGCTAGTAACTCACTAACCCTATGCCTGCTAGTAACTCACTAACCCTATGACTGCTAGTAACTCACTAACCCTATGCCTGCTAGTAACTCACTAACCCTATGCCTGCTAGTAACTCACTAACCCTATGCCTGCTAATAACTCACTAACCCTATGACTGCTAGTAACTCACTAACCCTATGACTGCTAGTAACCCACTAACCCTATGACTGCTAGTAACTCACTAACCCTATGCCTGCTAGTAACTCACTAACCCTATGACTGCTAGTAACTCACTAACCCTATGCCTGCTAGTAACTCACTAACCCTATGCCTGCTAGTAACTCACTAACCCTATGACTGCTAGTAACTCACTAACCCTATGACTGCTAGTAACTCACTAACCCTATGACTGCTAGTAACTCACTAACCCTATGCCTGCTAGTAACTCACTAACCCTATGCCTGCTAGTAACTCAGTAACACTATGCCTGCTAGTAACTCACTAACCCTATGCCTGCTAGTAACTCACTAACCCTATGACTGCTAGTAACTCACTAACCCTATGCCTGCTAGTAACTCACTAACCCTATGCCTGCTAGTAACTCACTAACCCTATGACTGCTAGTCACTCACTAACCCTATGACTGCTAGTAACTCACTAACCCTATGACTGCTAGTAACTCACTAACCCTATGCCTGCTAGTAACTCACTAACCCTATGCCTGCTAGTAACTCAGTAACACTATGCCTGCTAGTAACTCACTAACCCTATGACTGCTAGTAACTCACTAACCCTATGACTGCTAGTAACTCACTAACCCTATGCCTGCTAGTAACTCACTAACCCTATGACTGCTAGTAACTCACTAACCCTATGACTGCTAGTAACTCACTAAGAAGTGTAGGATGGAGGACTGGCTTCATTCCACCACCAGATAACTAACATATTGGAACATATATTAACTCAGTCATGTTCGCCTCCACTCTGAACACTATAAGACATCTCTGAACACTATGACAGGTCTCTGAACACTATGACAGGTCTCTGAACACTATGACACATATCTGAACACTATGACACATCTCTGAACACTATGACACATATCTGAGCACTATGACACGTCTCTGAACACTATGACACATCTCTGAACACTATGACACGTCTCTGAACACTGACACATATCTGAGCACTATGACACGTCTCTGAACACTATGACAGGTCTCTGAACACTATGACAGGTATCTGAACACTATGACACGTCTCTGAACACTATGACAGGTCTCTGAACACTATGACACGTCTCTGAACACTATGACACATATCTGAACACTATGACATAACAAACGACACGTCGCTGAACACTATGACACGTCTCTGAAAACTATGACATAACAAACGACACATCGCTGAACACTATGACACAACACACGACACATCTCTGAACATGTCAGACACAGTGTAGTAGCAACTGTAAAAATCCGTCGGGTTTCTGTAATCACACAATTACTGTCATCTCAAAATACACTGTAAATACAGTGTTGTGTTTGATACATACAATAAATACATAGGCCTATGCATATTGTCATCTAAATACACTGTAGGTTATGTTTCTATAGGTCCTGCAAAAAACAAGTAAGCCGATACGACCAATACATACTTGTATCACTACAGAAATATGTAAGTCCTTTACATTATTTTAGTACTGATTACTGTCGTAATGAGGGGTGTCGCATTTTCTAGGTAAAGATTTCAACCCCTTCGCCTTGTAGCTCTGACCCGAAGTGCCACACTACCCAGTCAGGGCCACTCCAAAAACGAGGGGTAGGGCCAAGATACAATTATTGGGATTCGGGCCTTAATCCCTAACCGCTCCTGGTGAGCAGGTTGGCACCTCAAGCGGTTGCCCGGTGTGAGTGAATGGGTGAATGTGAGGCACAAGTTGTAAAGCGGCTTGGATGAATACGGTCGATTTACCATTTACGTGGGATAGCGTAATAAGTCAGGTTAACACATTGACTTAGCTCCTTATGGGGTCACCCCCCACAAATCTGGAGGAGCAGGTTCAAAGTGGAATGCAGGTGTAAACAGAATATCAACCAGCTAGTGCTCACAGTTGGCTGGTGACTAAGGACACCCTTAATCAGTGGAGTGTTGTTGTTGTTGAATGTTGTTGTGTGAGGTCCGACCTTAGCCTATATGATGAGAGTATTAAAGGGTCTAATTACCCTATAAATGGTTTAGGATCAACCACGGCACATTAATTAGCATCGATTGATTAATTAGATTTACATGCCAACAATAGCTCGGATGTCTATGTGATCCACACAAAACATCAGAAGCAGTTTGCATGATTGTATTTGGTTTAAAACAGTACGTTTTCCTTGCCACTTACAGATCTGAAAAAGCAAATCCAAGGCACTCTTTCAAAAGTGAAAATGCTTTAATGATCCTGAGCACTTTTTATGGTTCTTTTATTGAAAGCCTCTTAACTTTTTCTTTGATCTGCCGGTTCAGTGGCCTATCTATTAAAGATAAGAACATTCTACAGAATATTGTGAAAGTGTGCTCCAAAATAATTGGAGTCAAACAGAGTGACCTATGTGGGGCTATGTGAGACTGTTGTTCATTGACTATAGCTCAGCGTTCAACACCATAGTCCCCACCAGACTGGTGGACAAGCTGATCGAGCTGGGTCTGAGCTCCGCTCTGAGCGCCTGGTTACTGGACTTTCTGAGTGAAAGGCATCATGCGGTCAGGGTGGGGGGCCAGACCTCCAACACCATCACCCTGAGTATTGGGTCCCCCCAGGGCTGTGTTCTGAGCCCCCTGCTGTATTCACTATACACACATGACTGTGTGGCCAAGTTCAGCTCCAACTCCATAGTGAAGTTTGCGGACGACACAGTGGTGGTGGGGCTGATCTCTGACAACGACGAGAAGGCCTACCGGGAGGAGGTTGAGGTACTGGAACGCTGGTGTCAGGACAACAGCCTGCTCCTGAACATTGGTAAAACCAAGGAGCTGATCGTGGATTTTAGGAGAACCCAGCAGGGGACACACACACCACTGAGGATAAACAGGGCTACCGTGGACAGGGTGAGCAGTTTCAAGTACCTGGGGGTCCACATCTCAGAGGATCTGACATGGACAACACACATAGACTCAGTCGTAAAGAAGCCGAAGCAGCGCCTCTACCACCTGAGACAGTTAAGGAAGTTCAGAGTATCGGGGAAGATACTCCAGTCCTTCTACTCCGGAGCTGTAGAGAGCATCCTGACTGGTATGGAAACAGCATAGCACAGGACAAGAAGGCCCTACAGAGAGTGGTACGCTCAGCTGAGCGTACTACGGGTATTGCACTACCACCCCTGCAGGTCCTATACAACAAGAGGTGCAAATCCAGAGCCTGCAGAATAATGAAAGACCCTCACCACCCCAACAACAGCCTGTTCAAGCTGCTGCGGTCAGGCAAACACCTGCGAACACCAGCAACTAGGACAGAGAGACTTCGGCTCAGCTTCTTCCCCCAGGCCATCAGAGTCTTGAACACTGAACTCTCCACACACAAGCACACATGAGCACACACACACAACACACACACTGTACACGCTCACACACTAGCAGTCACTAGAGAGAGAGTAGACCACTTTTCCACTACTCAATGAGTGTACTAATTTAACTCTTCTGCCCCCTTAGCGACTATTTTGTGTTTTTTGCCTATATTTTTTTGTGTTTCTGTGTACAACGATGGCTGTGTTGATTATTATGTCATGAAATTGTGTCCGTTTGCTTATTTTCCATATATTCACAGAATTTGAAAAGATTAGATTTTGAAACCCTCTAACACAAAAGTTAACAATATTAGCTTTCAAACCGTCCATAGTGGTTTATTTCTTGCCATGGGGGTTAGGGTTAGGGTTAGGGTTACCCAGACAGAAGGTAAAATCACATCCCTGTGCCCGTGCCCACCCCAACACTTGCTCAACAGTCCCCTAACCTAACCCTAACCCCAACCCCAACCCTAACCCTAACCCTAACCCTAACCATAACCCTACAAACGGAAATATTTGGAATCTTTGATAGATATGTTGAGTTAGGTTCATAGTGGTATTCATAAAAAAATTATTGGAACGAAATATTACAAATTAAGTTTTTTATGACCTTGAACGTGATGCAATCTTTTCATGCACTAAGGTGACAACTCTGTCAGTTACTTAACAAAGCACAAGGGTTAAAACCTTACAAAACAAATATATATAGCCTATATGCAAAACAAAAAATGAAATGTTATATGTAAAACATGAAAGAAATCAAATAAAAATGTAAACACCCGTGAATGTCAAATC
>NW_028172907.1:28164-53164 GCF_963971535.1 Notolepis coatsorum | reverse complement strand
GTCTTTATCTGTCTCTCTCCATCCATCTGTCTCTGTCTTTCTCTGTCTCTCTTCATCCATTTGTCTCTGTCTTTCTCTGTCTCTCTTCATCCATTTGTCTCTGTCTTTCTCTGTCTCTCTCCATCCATCTGTCTGTCTTTCTCTGTCTCTCTCCATCCATCTGTCTCTGTCTTTCTCTGTCTCTCTCCATCCATCTGTCTCTGTATTTATCTGTCTCTCTCCATACATCTGTCTTTGTCTCTCTCTCTCTCTCTCTCTCTCTCTCTCCTCTCTCTCTCTCTCTCTGTGTTTCTGTGCATCCATCTGACTTTGTCTCTGTGTGTCTGTCCATATATCTGTGTGTCTCTGTTTCTCTCTCTCTGTGTCTTGATGTCCTCTCTCTCTCTCTCTCTCTCTCTCTCTCTCTCTCTCTCTCTCTCTCTCTCTCTCTCTCTCTCTCTCTCTCTCTCTCTCTCTCTCTCTCTATCTCTCTCTCTCTCTCTCTCTCCTCTCTCTCTCTCTCTCTCTCTCTCTCTCTCTCTCTCTCTCTCTCTGTATGTGTCTCTGTCTATATATTTGCATCTGTCTCTCTCCATCCATCTCTCTCCCTGTCTCTCTGTATCCCTTCATTCTGTCTCTCTTTTTCCAACAGTGTGACTCTCTCTAATTATCTCCATTCATTATGTACTGTATCTCTCTAACCCAGGTCTCTCCAACCCAGTGTGTCTCCCTCTCTCGCTATCTCTCTATCTCACCCTCTCTATCTCACCCTCTTTCTCTCTCTCTCTCTCTCTCTCTCTCTCTCTCTCTCTCTCTCTCTCTCTCTCTCTCTCTCTCTCTCTCTCCTCTCTCTCTCTCTCTCTCTCTCTCTCTCTCTCTCTCTATATATATATCTATCTCTCTATCTAACTGTCTCTCTCATTAACCCTGTGTCTCTCAGTTTCTCTTATAAATGTCACTTTTATGACTCAAACTCATTTACATGTGATTAGCGCGGTTGAATTATCGTCCAAAAAAATTATTAGATCAGCTCAATTAATTACTTCAAATTAACGTTTTGTATGGCGCTGATTTACAAGGAGACCGGTAAGTGCTTTTTACAAAATTCATGTATGGAAAACATGCATACACGCTGGCAAGAGCATCACCAGATATGCAAAAAACAATATAGTGCAGATGCAATGAGGGAGGGAGTAAAGGAAGATAGGAAGGAAAGAAGGAATGAAGGGATATAGTTAATGAAACTGATAATGTACAGTATGATAATGTACAGTATGACATGTACATTATGCTAATGTGAATGCTGATGCTGTACAGTATGATGATGTACATTATGACATGCACATTATACTAATGTGCATTATGATGATGTAAAGTATGATGTTGTACAGTATGATAATGTAAAATATGATAGGGTACATTATGACAAGTACAGTATGGCAAGTACAGTATGACATGCATAGTATGACATGTACAGTATGATAATGCACAGTATGAAAATGTGCAGTATGTCATGCAGTATGTCATGTACAGTATGACATGTACAGTATGTCATGTACAGTATGATAATGTACAGTATAATAATGTACAGTGTACAATGTACACTATTAAAAGTGATGTAAACAGCGAAAGAGGTCTAACTCCAACGCTTACAAAGGATGGAGTATGTGCCACAGCTACAGTGTACAGTGTGCAGGCAGCATCAATGGAATATTATATAAGTAAGTAAATCGCCAGAGGGAAAGGTCAAGGGTCATCTGTAAGTTTGATGCCTTAACTCAAGAAATCTCCTCGAGTCAAGAAGTCACACAGAGGGCATGCAGGGCAGCCAGAGGGGAGCCAGAGGGGAGCTGAGCTATATTCAGGCTCCTTAAGAACATGTTGTATTCACTCTGTGGCAGCGTGGAATTTCACAAAAGAAATTGTATTGCTTCACGTCCCGGCTCATTAAATGGGTCGTGGACCTACATTTACAAGTGGATCCAAACATGACAAAATAGTATATATACGGCGATTGCGGCGTGCCGGGGCTGAACCATGACCATTAGCAAGTCACGTCGCAGTCCAGCTGCCCAGCCCCCGTATGCTTGCCTACTAGCCTGACTGCCCTGATTGTGATTATGTGGTTATGTGATTTATGATTATGTATATGTGTGCCTGCCATATGTGTGCCTGCCTATATGGTGTTTATACATGTACACTGTTTTTTTTATAGATGCACAAATGCCTAGAGAGTGAATGTACAGAGTATGTTTTAAACTGTTTTTATATTAGCTTTAATATCCTTCTATTCAAGTCTCGCTCCTCTGAATAGCGCTGAATTAGATCATCCCTGTACCTCGTGTGTCCGAGAAGAGCCCGGAAACACTATCCTAAAATCTGTAGAGCAGCAAAGCCGCAGAAACCGGAACACTGCAGTCTGCAGAGCCGCAGAGGCAGGAACAAGTCAGACACATTCTACAAACGTGTCTAATGTGAAATATATAAGCATATAAGCAAAACTAGATTTTAGGTCTGTGATGAAAAAGGGCCTCGCGGGAAGGGGGGGCATCGCAAAAAAAAAAAAAAAAAAAAAATTAAAATGATTTTTTTTTTTTTTTTTTTTTTTTTTTTTTTGCAAGGTCCCCCTTCCCGCGAGGCCCTTTTTCATCACAGACCTAAAATCTAGTTTTGCTTATATGCTTATATATTTCACATTAGACACGTTTGTAGAATGTGTCTGACTTGTTCCTGCCTCTGCGGCTCTGCAGACTGCAGTGTTCCGGTTTCTGCGGCTTTGCTGCTCTACAGATTTTAGGATAGTGTTTCCGGGCTCTTCTCGGACACACGAGGTACAGGGATGATCTAATTCAGCGCTATTCAGAGGAGCGAGACGAGTGGATGTCTTTTCAAAAGCAGCATGGATCAGAAGAAATTACACCGTGGGCCAAGAAAGTCTCCTTCCAACTTTACCATTGATACTGCGTTATGGTGAGTTCATGCAACCTATTATATTCCCGCCGTGGATCTCTTTCTCTCTCTCTCTCTCTCTCTGGAGCCAAACTGGTCGACTAGCTGTAGCCTGTTGTAGTATGGAGTTAGTAGCTAACGGTGTGTGGCCTGGTGTCAGCGCCTGTATTGCTTTTCTCATGTTGTAGTTTCAGTGGTAGTGCGTTAGCTAATGGTTAGCGATAGCCGGGTTGAGCTAACTGGCTAACTGATAGCATCAAAGTAACGTGCGCAGCTGGCAGCTAACGTATCAGTTAGCCTAGGCTAGAGTTAGCTGTTAGCTTGTGCTACGACCATTGACATTAGCCGTGAGAATAGCAGGGGGTTCTGGCTTATTTTTGTCCCGCCAGCGAGAGGCCTTTCGTCAACGTGGAGACCTGTGTTGCGGCCTTTCGCCCTGCGTTCCTTGGTGCAGGTAAGATTAATGAAAATGTCATGACATTACCCCACTCTTCCTTCCTTCCCCTCCCGAATGTTTTGTTAATAACGATGTTTTTTTCCAGGCAAAACATATGCTACTTCACAACATTTGGAGATACGACATGTGCTGTGTGTGAATGTCTTGGTCGTTTGTGTAGCTTGGGTAGCGTTGGGCCGTTGGCCAAAGCTGTGTGTGGCCTGGTGTCACAGTACCTGGCTAGCCTATTTAGCTGATGTCGGCCATTGGCTCCTTGCTGCTTTGGTTTCTCTGGTATAGATCCTCAAGTGTTGATCTTTGTCCTTTTGGATCTCTCATACATGCTCTCTCTCTCTAACACACACACACATGACAAACACACATGCTCTCTCTCTCTCTTTCTAACACACACAGTCTGCCTATGGCGGCCTTTCTCGATGGCTAGGCTGTGCTTGCTGAGTCTGTACATAGTCAAGGATCTTCAGTCACAGTGCTCAGGTATTCTGCCACTGTGTACTCTCTGTTTAGGGCCAAATAGCATTTCAATTTCTTTCCAATGTGTCTCTCTCTCTCTCTCTCTCTCTTTGGATTTAAGTGTTGATCTTTGTCCTTTTGGATCTCTCATACATGCTCTCTGTAACTGAGGGGTACAATTCCCTGACTGTATTGAATAAGTATGGTATCATTAAACCACTACTGTGTTATGTACATTACTACTGGCCATACAGTACACAGGTATATGTGATGAACACCCCCACAATAACACGGCTTCACAAGAAATACTGTTTAGAATAATATTTATTAGGAGAGCACCAAGATTATCTTACATTATTTATCAAGATTGAGAGTTGCGCTTGTAAGGCGAAGAATGTGCATGAATAGGTCAAGAGCGTAAGTCCATGAACATATTACGAAGGGGATAATTAATACCACCTGTAGCATAAGAATTATATATGGTACACTAGTAGGTCAGCTGGAGATACTAAGGGGGTTCCCTCCGGTTGTAAGCCAGCAGGGGGGAGGAATGTTCGAATGCAAAAGTCTGGATCAACGGGGAATCAATAAGCTCCAGCTACGGGAGGCGGTACATTACTCCCTTGATCGGCAGACGAAAGCAGTGATGCTCCTCACGGGTAAATCCCACAGCAGCGGGGTAGACAGTTCTCTGCTCCAGCAACCACGGTACCAAAGCAATAATCCAGCCGGAAAAGGCTCTGCATTCACCGGTGTAGATTCTCCTGTGCACGGTACTTCACATTTAACTAGGTCGAACTTGATGTTATTTCACTAAGCTCTGACACTTTTACTATCCTAGTGCTCTATTTAGACGCAAAGTTGCTCACTTCACTTGGTCGTTGACTCGTGATGAAGGCTTTACTAGTAAGGAACGAACGATACGTTGAACGAACGTTTTAGGATAAGACAAGACTACTGCTGTATCCACCTGCGACGTATTTATACGTAAGATGAATTATCTAGTGCCAACCTCATTTCTGTCTCGTATTCCTGCGCAAACCTGGGCATGTAGAGACAAGCCTTGGCGGTGGCTTTGAACTCATCATTGGGGGTATGGCCGTGGCGCCTAGGGGATCGCTTCCAATAGGAGAACGAATATTATGGTCTGTCCTGTACCAGGTAAAGGGATATTCCGTGTATATGTACAAAGAATATACAAGGGATATCAAACGATATACAAATAGTATACATGGGATCTCAAGCAATAAATATATATATTCGGTTTAATCTGACCCTTTGTAACAGCCGCCTCCTAATTAGTCCGCACCTAATTAGATAAGCAGAGACAGATTAACCGTCTTGTCCACTACTCAATGTCCGTTTTGAGGAGTAGGGCAATTCACAAAGTCAGTGGGTCATGGTCGTCATTAGGAGAGTCGGGGAGCCTTGGCAACTCTATCAGCCTCGCCACGGGTCGGGTGTATGTCCGCACCTGGACGAGCACTTCTGCCGCTCTGACCTTTCCGTCGGCACCAGTGATCACTTTGCTTACGCGGCCGGCCGGCCACGCAGCTCGGGGTAGTGACTGGTCTATGATCACGACGACTGTGTCCACTTTTAAGTTGTCCCCGTCCTTGACCCGCTTCTGACGGGCTGGAAGGGATGGTAGGGGGGTTAGGAGGAAGCGGGCCTGAGACTGCTTTGATCTGTGCTTGGCTGCGCATCCACCTCCTCCGTCTGTTTCTCTTGTTTGCTCTGTACCCCGTCTGAGGAGGGGCCGGTTCCGGCCGCCCCATCAAGGAGTCGCTTGGGGTGCTGGGTTCGAGGTCAGCTACGTCTGGAGCGCAGCTGAGGGGGGTGGAGTTCCGAACTCCCTCTTGTGCCCACGGTTCTCTCACAGGCCTCTCGCTTAATGTCAATAGCCTCTCAACGGGCTGTACGGGAGAGTGGCCGGTGTCGCTCACCTTTGTGTGTAGGCAGCGTGTAGACGTGGGTTGACTGTCAAGTCCGTAGAGGGGGCCCTGGAGCGTCCACCCCAGTCGGGTCTGAACCGCGACTGGGCATCCTTTGGGTCCGATGTGGGCCGCCTCAATTGGGAGAATGAGGTCCGCGTGGTCGGAGCCGATGAGCAGGGTCGGTGTGGCGCCGTCGATAAGCGGTATAGGTAGTTGACGTAGGTGCACATACTTCGCCATCAGCTGTGGGATGGGGTAGGTGTACTGTGATATGCCTATGTCGTGGCTGGTGAAGACGTTGGTAATACTATACTGCTTCTCGGGCTGGTCCACCGCTGCTATCTTGAAGGAGACCTTTTCACCCTTTATGGTCTTCTGGTCTCTTCTGATGGTGCGTATTGTCATGGTACCTTTGGCACCCCGCAGGCCCAACTGGGCTGCGGCGGAAGCGAGGAGGAGAGTCTTTTCAGACCCATCGTCCAGGACGGCGTAAGTGTCCAGGACCTTGTCCTCGTAGCTCAGGAGCACTCTGACCACTTTGATGAGCACTCGGGGGGTCCCGCTATGCTGGTCTATATGGAGCACTCCTGTTGGTCGGTTGCCTTGGATCTTCTGGTGGGCCCTGCACAGTGCTGCGCGGTAAGCGGCGCCCGCCTGGGCCGCCTCACGCCACTGGTCAACTTGGGCGGGGTTCAGTGTCTTATATTCGGCGCACTGTGCCAGCCAGTGTCCGCCGTCGCAGTAGGTACAGTAGGGGGCGGTCTGGTGGCTCTTCGGTACTGGTGCCACCGCCTCGGCCTGGTACATTACCGCGACGGGCCCACTTTGTTGTCCTGGCGGACGCCTGTTGATGTCATGCAGGACCTCCAAGTGGGCGCCGCCGCACCTGCCGCACTTCTTCTTCAAACGGCACTCAGCTGCCATATGGCTGCGCGCGCAGCGGAAGCAGCGGCGGTGGTCTTTTATCCACTGACTCACCTCGTCTGTGGTCAGCTTCTTGAACTTGTCGCATTGATACAGCCGATGTTCCCCTTCACAGTACTGGCATTCAATCTTCCACTCCTCTTTCGTCGAGGGGGTGTTGTGGTTCTTGTGCTGCGGTACTGATTCGGCTTGGTGCATAACGGTCACCGACCGGCGGTTATCATTTGATCCCCGAGGTCCATCTCTTGGGCTTGGTCCACTCCACACGAACGTGTCCAGTCGTAGGCTGCTGACCTCCCTGGCGAGGAACTCAGATAGGTCTAGGAGGGATGCCTCTGGGCCGTTGGGGTCGCGGTGGTCTCTCTGCCGCCGAAAACGCTCTTGTCGGGCGGGAGGGAGCTTCTCTAATATCCTTTCTACATTAGAGTTAGCGTACAGTTCGTATATCCCTTTTTCCTTTTGGGACCCCAGCATCCCTACCAGGGACTGTACCTTGATAGAGAGGTCATCCAATGCTCTGTTGTCTCTGGCTGGGGGGAGACGGTCGATGTCTCTTATCTCTTGTATCACGTAGTCCCATATGCGTCCATAACGTTGGTCGAGGGCTACTAGAGCCGCGGTGTATGGGGTACTTGAGTTGGAATATGCCAGCGCTATATTATGCGCTCTGGGCACCTTCAGGTGCTTGAGGAGGATAGCATATTTGTACGTCTCGTCTGGGACGTCGGACAGCATAGTCTCTAAGCACATCCGTAGCTCCGTGTACTGTGCTCTGTCCTCGCGTGTAAAATCCGGGAATGTCGGTGTGCCAAGGTACGATGCCATGGATGGCTGGCACATCGGTGAGCGTTGGGGGAGAGGCCTCCTGGGCGAGTCTCCCCGTACGTGTCGTCGTGGGCTGGTACTTGGTGGGTACCGAAGCCCGGGTACCCAGGTGCTGTTCCTCGGGGCTGGCGGTGCGTCAAACTCACCCGTGAGTTGAGTCCGGGGTTTGTAGCGCAGTGACTCGGGGCTGACGTCTGGGCTGTACTGGGCCTCCTGGTCCAGAGTACGTTGCTGCTGGTCGGGGCTGTACTGGGCCTCCTGGTCCAGAGTACGTTGCTGCTGGTCGGCTTGACATTCCTCCTCTTCCTCTTCCTCTTCCTCTGCTAGGTCCTGGAGTCTTCTGTTCAGCAATACACAGTGTACATAGTCAAGGATCTTCAGTCACAGTGCTCAGGTATTCTGCCACTGTGTACTCTCTGTTTAGGGCCAAATAGCATTTCAATTTCTTTCCAATGTGTCTCTCTCTCTCTCTCTTTGGATTTAAGTGTTGATCTTTGTCCTTTTGGATCTCTCATACATGCTCTCTCTCTAACACACACACACACGACAAACACACATGCTCTCGCTCTCTCTCTTTCTAACACACACAGTCTGCCTATGGCGGCCTTTCTCGATGGCTAGGCTGTGCTCGCTGAGTCTGTACCTAGTCAAGGATCTTCAGTCACAGTGCTCAGGTATTCTGCCACTGTGTACTCTCTGTTTAGGGCCAAATAGCATTTCAATTTCTTTCCAATGTGTCTCTCTCTCTCTCTCTCTCTCTCTCTCTCTCTCTCTCTGTACACTGTATATTGACTGTAGAACGGGAGCTCTCTCTCGCTCTCTCTCTTGCTATATGTTGACTGTATCATGCCCCTGCCTCGGGCAGCGCTATTATTTAAGAATATGTTGACTGTATGAAAAAAAAAATATATATATATATTATTATTATTATTATTTTTTTTTTTAACCTTTTGGGGGGGGGCACAGGGCCTCGCATTTCTCCCAGGCGGCCCTGACTATACAATATACTAATATACAATATACTGTATAGTGCAAAGCAGAAATGGGATGAGGTACAATTTAGGTACAATTTACAGTAAGGTGTACTGAGGGTTGTAGTGCAAATTCTTTGCCAATAAATATAAAGTGTGTTTAGGTGTTCTAAAGTGTGTAAGTGGGTGCTGCAGTGAGTTGTTTGTTTAAAGTGAGTGTGTGCGTGTGGTTGTGTGTGCTGTGAGTGCATTTGATGGTTGTTGTATAGTGTTATTGTTCGTTGAGCAACCTGATGGCCTGGGGATAGAAGCTTCTTCTGAGTCTTTCTGTGCTTGCCATGAGACTCCGGTAACACTTGCCTGACCGCAGCAGTTCAAAGAGGCAGTTGTTTGGGTGGCTGGAGTCTTTGATAATTCTCTTAGCCTTAGCCATGCACCGCTTGTTGTAACCAGGGCTGTAACCAGGGCTGAACCAGGGCTGAACGGGGGCTGAACCAGGGCTGAACCAGGGCTGAACCGGGGCTGAACGGGGGCTGAACCAGGGCTGAACCAGGGCTGAACCGGGGCTGAACCAGGGCTGAACCAGGGCGGAACCAGGGCTAAACGGGGGCTGAACCAGGGGCTGAACCAGGGCTGAACCAGGGCTGAACCAGGGCTGAACCAGGGCTGAACCAGGGCTGAACCAGGGCTGAACCAGGGCTGAACCAGGCCAGGCTGAACCAAGTTCAAGTTTCAAGTTCAAGTTTCTTTATTAGTTGTCATCCAGAAGTACAGAATACTTTTATACCAAATGCTTCTTTCTGTTACGCTCCAGAGACTGTGCTAGACAAAAAAGATAAGTATAAAATAAAATAAGTATAGCAGTATAAAATAGAAGTCACGTACGTAGACACAAGTGTTCAATATGTACATATGTACAATGTTCAATGCAAGTAGAAGTAACTGAGTTACCATACAATATACTATACAATATACTAATATACAATATACTATATAGTGCAAAGCAGAAATGGGATGAGGTACAATTTAGGTACAATTTACAGTAAGGTGTACTGAGGGTTGTAGTGCAAATTCTTTGCCAATAAATATAAAGTGTGTTTAGGTGTTCTAAAGTGTGTAAGTGGGTGCTGCAGTGAGTTGTTTGTTTAAAGTGAGTGTGTGCGTGTGGATGTGTGTGCTGTGAGTGCATTTGATGGTTGTTGTATAGTGTTATTGTTCGTTGAGCAACCTGATGGCCTGGGGATAGAAGCTTCTTCTGAGTCTTTCTGTGCTTGCCATGAGACTCCGGTATCGCTTGCCTGACCGCCTGTATCAGTTCCGCAACCGTTTCCATTTCCGGGGTAGGCCTGATTGGCCGCGACAGGCACGTGACCCGCCGCGGCCACGCCCCGCGGCAGCCCCAGGACGCGGCAACGCGAGGCTGCTGTGTTTCACCGCCGCTTTAGCAAATTGTCATCACTTTCCCCACTGAGTTACCATACGCTATACAATATACTATGCAATGTACTAATATACAATACGGCTTACTTTTCCCACTTCAATGACAGAGCCGCTGTTTAATAATATTGTCGCGGCAGAGCTCCGTCGCGGCAGCATTATGTAGCATTAATCCCCCCTTTTTTACCATCAACAACTAGCTCAACTGGCAGCGCTGCCTTGCTGTGGATCCTGCCGTCCGTTGGTGACAAGTTCGATTCCCTTAAACTTTTTTTTTTTTTTTTTTTTTTTAACGTGCGTGCATTCTTTCGCCGGTTAAGTTTAGGCATGTTAACTTTAAGCATAGTATATTGTATGGTACAGTAACAGTCTCTGGAACGCAACAGTAAGAAGCATTTGCACTGCAACGCATACACCTTACTGTAAATTGTACCTCATCCCATTTCTGCTTTGCACTATAGCGTATTGTATATTGGTACATTGCAATATATATATATATTGCACGTAAAAAAAACGTTTTTTTAAGGGAACCGAACTTGTCACCAACGGGCCGCAGGATCCACAGCAAGGCAGCGCTGCCAGTTGAGCTAGTTGTCGATGGTAAAAAAGGGGGGATTACTGCTACATAATGCTGCCGCGACGGAGCTCCGCCGCGACAATATTATTAAACAGCGGCTCTGTCATTGAAGTGGGAAAAGTGAGCCGTATTGTATATTAGTACATTGCATAGTATATTGCATAGCGTATGGTAAATCAGTGGGGAAAGTGATGACAATTTGCTGCTGCGGCGTTGAAGACGGAAAGCGGCGGTGAAACACAGCAGCCTCGCGTTGCCGCGTCCTGGGGCTGCCGCGGGGCGTGGCCGCAGCGGGTCACGTGCCTGTCGCGGCCAATCAGGCCTACCCCGGAAATGGAAACGGTTGCGGAACTGATACAGGCTGCCTGACCGCAGCAGTTCAAAGAGGCAGTTGTTTGGGTGGCTGGAGTCTTTGATAATTCTCTTAGCCTTACCCATGCACCGCTTGTTGTAACCAGGGCTGTAACCAGGGCTGAACCAGGGCTGAACCGGGGCTGAAACAGAGGCTGAACCAGGGCTGAACCAACGGCTGAACCAGGGCCTGAACCAGGGGCTGAACCAGGGCATGAACCGGGGCTGAACCAGGACTGAACCAGGGCTGAACCAGGGCTGAACCAGGGCTGAACCAGGGCTGAACCAGGGCTGAACGGGGGCTGAACCAGGGCTGAACCAGGGCTGAACCAGGGCTGAACCAGGGCTCAGGGCTGAAGGGGGGCTGAACCAGGGCCTGAACCAGCGGCTGAACCAGGGCTGGACCGGGGCTGAACCAGGGCTCAGGGCTGAACCAGGGCTCAGGGCTGAACCAGGGCTGAACCGGGGCTGAACCAGGGCTGAACCAAGGTTGAACCAGGGCCGAACTGGGGCTGAACCAGGGCTGAACCAGGGCTGAGCCAGGGCTGAACCAGTGTTGAACCAGGGCTGAACGGGGGCTGAACCAGGGGTGAACCAGGGCTGAACCAGGGCTGAACCAGTGCTGAACCAGGGCTGAACGGGGGCTGAACCAGGGCTGAACCAGGGCTGAACCAGGGCTGAGCCGGCCTCCCTGACGCGAGGACCAGGCTGTCGAGCCAGCAGGACCCAGGGTGAGGTCATCCCAGGGTGAAAAGGTTCTATAGGGTGTTATTTCATAACCATAACAAAAACATGCCATCATCGGAGGATAACAGGGTTCTCTGGGATGCTGTGAAGAAGCGAGAGAGCTTCCTGGAAACATACTGTTTCACTGCTGGTATTGTCGTTGTTGTTGTTGTTGTTGTGTACAAAGGTAGTGTCACTGATTTTGTTTACAAATGTATTTACTAGGGCTGTCAAAGTTAATGCTTTAACTTTGGAGATTAATTTAAATGATTTAAAGCATTCAAATAAATGTATCTAGATTACTCTATGGAGTAAATCTTCAACGTTCTGAACTCTCAGCAGTATATTTGCTTGTCCGGATATAAGAAAGAGGTCTAGCTGAGGTTTTGTTGAACATTTGTATTTCACAGGAGATAAACTGTATTCAAAGAAAGCTTTAAAATAGTCTTTGAATCTAAATAATACTTTTTTTGTTTTGATTTTACATTAATTCCATGATTTTACTCAAGTAAATATCTGTTACAAGCTTCGGTGTTAAGTAGAAAAATGCAATTTTTAATCTAGATTAATTACAGAAAATTGTGAGAATAATAGCAAAACAAATGTAATCTATTGACAGCACTAGTACTTACTATTTACTTTTCAAATACCTGTCTTCCGGGCTTACATTTGGTGCACGGTGCCTCACAATGATCCATCGAATAGGTTTTGCTTTGATGGTGTAGTCCTGCAGCCTTAAGACCCCCTACCCTACATGTATGTGTTCTGGTGTAGTGTTGCATAGTGGAGCTTTAAGACCCCCTACCCTACATGTATGTGTTCTGGTGTAGTGTTGCATAGTGCAGCTTTAAGACCCCCTACCCTACATGTATGTGTTCTGGTGTAGTGTTGCATAGTGTAGCTTTAAGACCCCCTACCCTACATGTATGTGTTCTGGTGTAGTGTTGCACAGTGCTGCTTTAAGACCCCCTACCCTACATGTATGTGTTCTGGTGTAGTGTTGCATAGTGCAGCCTTAAGACCCCCTACCCTACATGTATGTGTTCTGGTGTAGTGTTGCAGAGTGCAGCTTTAAGACCCCCTACCCTACATGTATGTGTTCTGGTGTAGTGTTGCATAGTGCAGCCTTAAGACCCCCTACCCTACATGTATGTGTTCTGGTGTAGTGTTGCATAGTGTAGCTTTAAGACCCCCTACCCTCCATGTATGTGTTCTGGTGTAGTGTTGCACAGTGCAGCTTTAAGACCCCCTACCCTCCATGTATGTGTTCTGGTGTAGTGTTGCACAGTGCAGCTTTAAGACCCCCTACCCTACATGTATGTGTTCTGGTGTAGTGTTGCACAGTGCCGCTTTAAGACCCCCTACCCTACATGTATGTGTTCTGGTGTAGTGTTGCACAGTGAAGCTTTAAGACCCCATACCCTCCATGTATGTGTTCTGGTGTAGTGTTGCACAGTGAAGCTTTAAGACCCCCTACCCTACATGTATGTGTTCTGGTGTAGTGTTGCATAGTGCAGCGTTAAGACCCCCTACCCTACATGTATGTGTTCTGGTGTAGTGTTGCACAGTGCAGCTTTAAGACCCCCTACCCTACATGTATGTGTTCTGGTGTAGTGTTGCACAGTGCAGCTTTAAGACCCCCTACCCTACATGTATGTGTTCTGGTGTAGTGTTGCACAGTGCAGCTTTAAGACCCCCTATCCTCCATGTATGTGTTCTGGTGTAGTGTTGCAGAGTGCAGCTGTAAGACCCCCTACCCTACATGTATGTGTTCTGGTGTAGTGTTGCACAGTGCAGCTTTAAGACCCCCTACCCTACATGTATGTGTTCTGGTGTAGTGTTGTATAGTGCAGCTTTAAGACCCCCTACCCTCCATGTATGTGTTCTGGTGTAGTGTTGTATAGTGCAGCTTTAAGACCCCCTACCCTATATGTATGTGTTCTGGTGTAGTGTTGTATAGTGCAGCTTTAAGACCCCCTACCCTCCATGTATGTGTTCTGGTGTAGTGTTGCACAGTGCAGCTGTAAGACCCCCTACCCTCCATGTATGTGTTCTGGTGTAGTGTTGCACAGTGCAGCTGTAAGACCCCCTACCCTCCATGTATGTGTTCTGGTGTAGTGTTGCACAGTGCAGCTTTAAGACCCCCTACCCTACATGTATGTGTTCTGGTGTAGTGTTGCACAGTGCATCTTTAAGACCCCCTACCCTCCATGTATGTGTTCTGGTGTAGTGTTGCACAGTGCAGCTTTAAGACCCCCTACCCTCCATGTATGTGTTCTGGTGTAGTGTTGCATAGTGCAGCTCTAAGACCCCCTACCCTCCATGTATGTGTTCTGGTGTAGTGTTGCACAGTGCAGCTTTAAGACCCCCTACCCTCCATGTATGTGTTCTGGTGTAGTGTTGCATAGTGGAGCTTTAAGACCCCCTACCCTCCATGTATGTGTTCTGGTGTAGTGTTGCACAGTGCAGCGTTAAGACCCCCTACCCTCAATGTATGTGTTCTGGTGTAGTGTTGCACAGTGCAGCTTTAAGACCCCCTACCCTACATGTATGTGTTCTGGTGTAGTGTTGCACAGTGTAGCTTTAAGACCCCCTACCCTACATGTATGTGTTCTGGTGTAGTGTTGCAGCGTTAAGACCCCCTACCCTCCATGTATGTGTTCTGGTGTAGTGTTGCATAGCGCAGCTTTAAGACCCCCTACCCTCCATGTATGTGTTCTGGTGTAGTGTTGCACAGTGCAGCTTTAAGACCCCCTACCCTACATGTATGTGTTCTGGTGTAGTGTTGCACAGTGCAGCTTTAAGACCCCCTACCCTACATGTATGTGTTCTGGTGTAGTGTTGCACAGTGCAGCTTTAAGACCCCCTACCCTACATGTATGTGTTCTGGTGTAGTGTTGCACAGTGCAGCTGTAAGACCCCCTACCCTCCATGTATGTGTTCTGGTGTAGTGTTGCACAGTGCAGCTTTAAGACCCCCTACCCTCCATGTATGCGTTCTGGTGTAGTGTTGCACAGTGCCGCTTTAAGACCCCCTACCCTACATGTATGTGTTCTGGTGTAGTGTTGCACAGTGCAGCTTTAAGACCCCCTACCCTCCCATGTATGCGTTCTGGAGTAGTGTTGCACAGTGCCGCTTTAAGACCCCCTACCCTACATGTATGTGTTCTGGTGTAGTGTTGCATAGTGCAGCGTTAAGACCCCCTACCCTACATGTATGTGTTCTGGTGTAGTGTTGCATAGTGCAGCTTTAAGACCCCCTACCCTCCATGTATGTGTTCTGGTGTAGTGTTGCATAGTGAAGCTTTAAGACCCCCTATCCTCCATGTATGTGTTCTGGTGTAGTGTTGCACAGTGCAGCTTTAAGACCCCCTACCCTCCATGTATGTGTTCTGGTGTAGTGTTGCACAGTGCCGCTTTAAGACCCCCTACCCTCCATGTATGTGTTCTGGTGTAGTGTTGCATAGTGCAGCGTTAAGACCCCCTACCCTCCATGTATGTGTTCTGGTGTAGTGTTGCACAGTGCAGCTTTAAGACCCCCTACCCTACATGTATGTGTTCTGGTGTAGGCTCGCAGAGCGGTGTGAGGTACTGCTAGCGTGTGTAACAGAGACAGGGTGAGCTCATCTCTGGCTGGCACTCAGGCCCTACGGCGAGGGGCAGATGTCCTCTCCTCTTCATCCTCCTATTCCTCTCCTCCTCCTATCTCATCCTTAACTGCATCCCAGTGTTGTTTATCACATATTTTATTTCTCCGTCCTTCCATCCATCCGTCTCTCCCTGACTCCTTACTGTACATTATCATACTGTACTTGTCATTGTACATGTAATACTGTACTTGTCATACTCTACATTATATATCTCTCTCTCTCTGTCTCTATATCTCCGTCTGTCTGGTTGGTTATACTATTGGTGAGGGGATACTCACTTAGCTTTCCATCTCTCCCCATTTCCTTCCCTCTCTCTCTCTCTCTCTCTCTCTCTCTCTCTCTCTCTCTCTCTCTCTCTCTCTCTCTCTCTCTCTATCTCTCTCTCCCTCTATCCCTCTCTCCCTCTATCCCTCTCTCCCTCCCTCTCTCTCTCTCTCTCTCTCTCTCTCTCTCTCTCTCTCTCTCTCTCTCTCTCTCTCTCTCTCTCTCTCTCTCTCTCTCTCTCTCTCTCTCTCTCTCTCTCTCTCTCTCTCTCTCTCTCTCTCTTTCTCTCTCTCTATCTCTCTCTCTCTCTCTCTCTCTCTCTCTCTCTCTCTCTCTCTCTCTCTCTCTCTCTCTCTCTATCTCTCTCTCTTAACTCCTTTCACTGCGACAATACACATAAGGTTAACCCTTTCACTGCCACACAACAGCAGGTTAACCATTTCACTGCCACACTACAGCAGGTTAACACTTCCACTGCCACACAACAGCAGGTTAACCCTTTCACTGCCACACTACATAAGGTTAACCTTTTCACTGCCACAAACAGCAGGTTAACCCTTTTCACTGGCACACTACAGCAGGTTAACCCTTTCACTGCCACACAACATCAGGTTAACCATTTCACTGCCACATTACAGAAGGGTAACCCTTTTCACTGCCACACAACAGCATGTTAACCCTTTCACTGCCACACTACAGCAGGTTAACCATTTCACTGCCACACAACAGCAGGTTAACCATTTCACTGCCACACTACAGAAGGTTAACCATGTCACTACCACACTACAGAAGGTTACCCATTTCACTGCCACACAACAGCAGGTTAACCCTTTCACCACCACACTACCAAACGGTTAACCCTTTCACTGCCACACAACAGCAAGTTAACTATTTCACTGTCACATTACAGAAGGTTAACCCGTTCACTGCCACACAACAGCAGGTTAACCATTTCACTGCCACACTACATAAGGTTAACCCTTTCACTGCCACACAACAGCAGGTTAACCCTTTCACTGCCACACTACAGAAGGTTAACCCTTTACTATCACCGTCGGTAGTGTGAACACTACTACCTTCTGTGGTGTGGCAGTGAAAGGGGTTAATGACCAGCCAGGCCCCCAGAACAGAGCCCACTGTAGCAGCTGATCAGTAGTGCGGCTGCTCTTCCTCCCGACCCCACCACGGCCTCCTCACTCAGGACCCATAATGCACTTACCGCTCTGTTGTTAATGGCTTCCGCCCGGAGGTGCACAACGGTATTACCACAGGGTTAGACTACATCTATGTTGTCATGGTACAGCGCTTTCGAGGCACTCTAATACAGACACGTACACATGTAGTGCTTATATGTTTCACACGCGTGTTCACACACACACAAACACACTGTGTTCACACACAAACACATGCATGTAGACACACACACACACACACCATGTTCACACACAAACACACACTGTGTTCACACACAAAAACATGCACACACACACCGTGTTCACACACACACACACACTGTGTTCACACACAAAAACATGCATGTAGACACACACACACACACACCATGTTCACACACAAACACACACTGTGTTCACACACAAAAACATGCACACACACACCGTGTTCACACACACACACACACACACTGTGTTCACACACAAAAACATGCATGTAGACACACACACACACACACCATGTTCACACACACACACACACTGTGTTCACACACAAAAACATGCATGTAGACACACACACACACACACACCATGTTCACACACACACACACACACTGTGTTCACACACAAACACATGCATGTAGACACACACACACACACACCATGTTCACACACAAACACACACTGTGTTCACACACAAAAACATGCACACACACACCGTGTTCACACACACACACACACTGTGTTCACACACAAAAACATGCATGTAGACACACACACACACACACCATGTTCACACACACACACACACTGTGTTCACACACAAAAACATGCATGTAGACACACACACACACACACCATGTTCACACACACACACACACTGTGTTCACACACAAAAACATGCATGTAGACACACACACACACACACACACACACCATGTTCACACACAAACACACACTGTGTTCACACACAAAAACATGCATGTATGGCGGCTGGGTGGCGCAGCGGACATTACGCTCGTCACCAACGCAAGAGACACCGGTATCGAATCCGGCTGTCGGCGTTGCCTCCGGCTTGGGCCAGCCGTCATACTAACTCAATTGGCAGAGTCAGCGGGAGGGAAGTCGATGGGTGGTAATCTGGACGTTGTGGACAGCGACTCCTACAGGTCGGTTGGGGACGCCTGCACAGCAGAGACAGGAAATTGGCGGGGGGCAGTGTGAGCCTCCCACACGTTACACCTTGCCAATGAGAGTCCGCTCTGGCAGGTGAAAAGATGCGACTGGCTGCCTCCTCGTGTATCGGAGGGGACATGCAATGGGCTTCTATCCTCCCTACAACCGGCCAGTGGGGGGCACATGCAAGCAACAATCAAGACAGGGGAGGGGAGAATTGGCACGGCTAAATTGGATGGGAGGAAAAATAGAAAAAAAGAGAAAAGGTGGATACAAAAAAAAACATGCATTGTAGACACACACACACCGTGTTCACACACAAACACACACTGTGTTCACACACAAAAACATGCATGTAGACACACACACACACACACACACACACACACACACACACACACACACACACACACACACACACTGTGTTCACACACAAACACACCATGTTCACACACACACACACACACAAACACACACCGTGTTCACACACACACACATGTAGGACACACAGGTGGCGATGGGAAATGCACACGTGCATATGCACACGCACAGACACAAACACACGCACACACACGCACACACACACACACACACACACACACACACACACACACACACACACACACACACACACACACACACACACACACACACACACACACACACACACACACACACACACACACATTCTGAAGACATGGTTCTACCAAACCACCAAACCACCAAACCACCTGTCCACTTAGGGATCATTATAGGACTATGGAGCCATTGTTGTCAGTATTGCCACACACCCACCCCAGTTAGCTGGAGATGACCTGGTAGAAGGGAGGCATGGAGAGAGAGATGGAGGGAGGGAAGGAGGGAGAGGGGGAGGGAGGGAGGGAGAGGGGGAGGGAGGGATAGGGGGATGCAGGGAGGGAGAGGAAGAGGGAGAGAGAGAGAAGGGAGTGAGGGAGGGAGATGGAGAGATGGAAAGAAGGAGGGATGGAGAGAAGGATAGAAGGAATGAGAGGGGAGGGAGGGAGAGAAGGATATAGGGAATGAGGGAGGGAGGGAGGGAGGGAGGGAGGGAGGGAGGGAGGGAGGGAGGGAGGGAGGGAGGGAGGGAGGGAGGGAGGGAGGGAGGGAGGGAGGGAGGGAGAAGGGAGAGGGAGATATGGAAACAATGCAGGACAGAGAGAGGGAAGGGGGAGGGAGGGAGATAGGGGGAGGGAAGGGGGGGAAGAGGGAGCAAATCAATGTTGATTAATTCAACCAGATGATTTGCATTATGTTCAACATTTGTCTCCAAATAGAGAGAGAGAGAGAGAGAGAGAGAGAGCGAGAGAGAGAGAGAGAGAGAGAGAGAGAGAGAGAGAGAGATAGAGAGATTTTTTTTTAATTTTAACGACACTTTATTTATAAATCATTCCAGCATTACAACAAAAAGCATTACACAGTCAACTGCACATAACACTTGTCCTTATTTCAAGAACACCTACAGCACCTACAGTACAAACAATTTGACAATCACATTTTAAATGCAACAACAACAAAAAACACCAAAGATAACAACACCACCAACAACAAAAAAACAACCACAACAAAGAAAAAACTCAAATCAGCTCAGTTGCCAACACCAACTCATCTACCATTACAGAGCACAACACTCCTTTATGTGCCCATATATCAGTGAACTGATCTAGGTTGTTCAATGCTCTATAATAATTAAAATCTATGCTCAGTCTGGTTTGATAATTTTTCTGAACAGACATACAGCATCATGATCCAAGACCTGTTCTATCTTATTCTTCCTACTGAGATACACAGCCATCTTTGCTCTCCCTAAAATGAAATAAAAAAGATGACACTTGCTTTTTTCCTTTCTACAGTATTTAAAACCCAAAATGTACCTATCTTTCGAGAACACCTCTTCACCGGACTGAAAAAGTCTGGAACAGCCTGGAACAGTCCAGAAAACAGTGGAAAACTGTTTCCCTTTGCGCACAAAAAGGACAGTCATGTGAAACGTTAGGGTTCAATAGGGAAATAAAATAATTGACAGCCACTATGCCATGTAAAACCCTCCACTGCAGATCGCCAATTATTTTGAATAATGGTGGTTTGTACAGTGCTCGCCACTCTGGTTTCACCTCATCACTGAGACCAAGGTGCGCTCTCCAGGGAGTGTCACCTCTCCCGTTGAGCTTCTCCTTGTGGAGAACCTGACTAACAGTCTGTACAAACATTTTGCATCAACCACATCAAAAACACACCAGAAACATCTCCTATTGCTAAAAGAGGCCCTGTGGAATTTTTTTAATCAGGTTGCAGCTTAAACGTAGGAAACATCCTCATCACTAGGACGAAGAGACCCGTTTTTAAACTCTGTCAACATGCAACGTTCTATCTCACTAACAAACTCCATGTTTTAAAAAGTACACAGTAAAAAACAGAGGGAATGAGAGGTGAGGGAGGGAGGAGAGAAGGATAGAGGGAATGAGGGGCGGGAGGGAGGGATGGAGAGAGAAGAAGAGGGGAGATATGGAAACAATGAAGGACAGAGAGAGGGAAGGGGGAGGGAGAGAGATTTTAGCACCGCTAAAATCCATTAAAACAGAGAATTCGACAGTCCCAGTCCCCCAAGCTGTTGCAGTATGGCACAAGCCACCGGCCTCCACACCAAGTCTTTTGGACCATAAAAAAGTCTCTGAATGAACTGGAGTCGAAAATGTGCACCCCTACTGCACAGATGCACAAGACCCTGCCCACCCTCCTCCTTGGGCAAGTACAAAACACTCTGGGGCACCCAGTGCAGCTTGTCCCAGAAGAAATCTAAAAAACAAGCTTGAATTTTAGGGAGAAAGTCTATTGGGGTTCAACAAACATCAGACGATGCCACAGTTAGAATACACTAGGACTAGGTTATTGATTACCAGAACACGGCCCCTATACGACATGTTTGGTACAATCCACTTCCATTTCTTTAAACGGCCTTGAGCTATTTCTAGTACGTTTTCCCAGTTTTTCTTTTAAAAGTCTCATCCCCTAAAAAACTCCCAGATATTTGAAACCTCCCTTTTTCCAATGCAGGCTCCCTGGTAAAGTGAGTCTGCTGCACAACGTACCCACCATGAGTGCTTCGCTCTTCCCCCAATTGACCTTAGCCGATGAAATCAAAGCAAACGTCCCACATTTTCAACTAACACATTGATGTCCTCCTGTTTATTTATAAAAATAACCACGTCATCTGCATATGCTGAAAGCTTAAAAGGTGCAATGCATCCAGTGACACTTACCCCCGAGATGCCTGCCCTGAGCCTGTGTAGCAGGGGTTCAAATGCCAGGGAATACAGCATTCCCGACAAAGAACACCCCTGCCTAATACCCCCTGGATTTTAAAAGGAGCACTCAAACCACCATTAATCTTAAGCACACTCTCAATGTTACTGTACAAGCAGAGTCGGCGCCAGAGCGAATTTAACGGGGGGGCATATGGTAATTTTGGGGGGGCATAAAATATAGGCTTCAGAAAACGAATTTCCCGCAAACCAACATGCATTTCAAAACATGAGTAAGACAGTATCTCTCTCTCTCTTTCTCTCTCTCACGTCACAACAAACACACTGTACTGTATTGTACCCATTCTGCAATCTGTTAATAAAGTTTTCAATCAATCAATCAACTCGCGTCTTGCGCACACACACACAAATGAAACAGTATGAAATAAGCCAGAAGCTGGGCTTTACATTCATTAATAAGAGAAAGTAACTGTTAACGGTGCTCCTGGTTGAGAACACATTACTCACTGTCTGCATATGCCTTGTTATGTCTGTGCCAGCCAGTACTGTACAGTGGGGCAGGTCCATGGATCCTCTTACAACCACTACGCAACTCTCTGACTCTAAACCCGATCTCCGATTGACCCCCACCGCCCTCCCCTCGCATATAATAATCAACAACTACACGCAAGCTTATCATGCAACGAAATAAGATTGGAGAGGGGGGCGAGACTGTTTGCTGTTTTTTATAAACTGGGATCAACTCAAAACGGCATTATTTCCGTATTTGGCTGCCTGCTGCGCCTGCGCTGTGATCACAGCGCATGCGCATCATGCACCCAACGCTGGAAATAATGCCGTTTTGACCAGTTTATAAAAGATATTTAAAATGTTTATTAGCAACGCAGAGCTTTCTAACCCTCCCGTATCTCTGTCCAAGACCCTCGTGCAACTGTGAGTATCTTTGAAATTTCTCTGTGATACTTGTATAACGAACGGTTCGACCAGAACCAGTCCTTCATGGTAAATCTAGGTTGGTTTCCTATTGAGGAGCAAGTGACTGTGGATTCACTCAGTGCATCAGTCACGAAAGGGGCTACGTGCGATCAAACATACACTTCTTTTAAGACTTTTTTTGTTTAATTTCGTTTAATAATAGGCCAAATAGCCTATTTATAAAGGAAAACATCTGACTTTTACTATAATAAAAAGAATTAAATGTTTAATTATAAAAAAAATTAATAATAATTGCCTATAACGTTTTGGAGGGGCACAGTGCGTCATCTGGGGAGGCATGGCCCGCGAATGCCCCCCCATGGCGCCGACATTGTGTACAAGGCCTTGATCTTGGCTATGAGACCTGGGCTGAAACCAAAGGCCTCTAGAGTTTTCCACAAGTACTGGTGTTGAACCCTGTCAAAAGCCTTTTCCTGATCTATGGAAATAAGACCAGTTTCCAAACCCAATGCACTAGAGATGTCCAAAAAAATCCCGAATCAGAAAAACATTGTCACTGACATTGTCAGGCACACGATAGGTCTGGTCACGATGGATCACCTGCCCCATTACCTCTCTCAGCCTGGTAGCTACCACCTTGGAGAGGAGCTTGTATTCTGTACACAAAAGTGAGACAGGTCTCCAGTTCCTGATCTCCATTAATTCTCCCTTCTTTGGCAACAGCGTGAGTACTGCCCTCCTGCAGCTCAGCGGCAGCTGCCCTCCAATAAGACTGTCTCTGAGCACCATCAGGAGATCTTCCCCCAACACTGCCCACATGGTCTTATAGAACTCTACAGGTAATCCATTTATACCCGGAGCTTTCCCATTTGCCATGCTCTGCAGGGCAGTATGGAGCTCATCAAGAGACACATCCGCCTCCAGCTCTGCACTGGACTCTTTCTCTACCTTTGGTAGGCCTTCATAGAAACCATGAGATTCCTCCTGCTCCTCTCCCAGTTCAGACTGGAAGAGGCTACTATAAAAACCCACAGCATGCCTCCTGATGTCAGTGGACTCAGACAGTATCTGACCTGTGTCTGAGCACATGCTGTGGATGAGCCTCTTCTGCCCATTCTTGCGCTCCAGACCGAAAAAGAAACGGGAAGAAGCATCCATCTCTGAGATGTTTCTGAAACGTGACCTCACCAGAGCACCCTGTGCTGAAATACCTAACAGGTCAGCCAGAGCAGACTTTTTAGCTTTGAGAGCTCCAATATGGCCTCGATCTCCTGTGGATTCTGCTAGCTCTTGAAGCTCCTCCACATCAATCTCCAGAGCCTTCATAGACATATCCCTAGTAACATTTAGAGTGTACTGTTGGCAGAACTGCTTAATCTTGCACTTCCCCACATCCCACCACTGCTGTAGTGAGATACAACTGGCCTTTGCCTGCTTATGAACCTTCCATAAGAAGGTAAAAGCACCCCTAAAATTTTGATCAGTTAAAAGAGACGTATTAAAATGCCAGTAAGCACTTTGTGGCTTTACACACTTGATAAAAACAGAGCAGTACAATGGTCAAAAAAAACAACAGAGGTTATATAACAATTGTTAAAAACACTAAAATGGTGTTTAAAACAATAAAACCGATCAAGTCTGGCCAATGATAATAAATTATCTCTAGTGTGAACCCATGTGTATTGCCTTTGCTTTTGATGCAATCGTCTCCACACATCACTCAGCTCATACGTCTCAATCACCCTAGAGAGACGACTACGAGATGCAGAGTGAGGCTCTTGATGGTTCCTATCTAAAACGGGGTTAACAGTACAGTTAAAATCCCCTCCTAGAAATTAAAACTCTTCATTATCACAACCCTTAACACATTCGGGGCCATTGGGATGAGTGGGGCTGTTTGTAGAGCTAAATCTATACTTTATAGTATTACTATCTGTCCATTCTCATTGTCAATTGAGTCCATAAACCGTCCCTTCAAAATGGCTTAAAGAAAAAAGATTTTCATCAATAGGTTCTCATTTTATAGCGCCGTGAATATAAGCTTTATACCGGATTTGGTCTAGTATATTTCCTGGAAGCCAAGATACAGGGCTAATAGCTAATAACGTTAAATCCAATGGCATTTCGGTTATAGATACGCTCCAGTTAAAACTCAAACTGCATATGATCGGTACGTTCCTCACGCATGTATGCATGAAAGGGGGGGGGGGGGGGGGGGGCGGGGGACGTCGTTTCTGATTATTGATCACCAATAACCGCGTTAGCCTCATTAGCCTCCTAGGCCGAACGCCTGGTTAGCTATCAAAGCAAGGCCCGATCGGGATGTACTTTCCGTGAAAAATATCTTACCGTGGTCCGGTGGGATGTCCCGAGCATTTCCCCGTTATCGATCGCCATCTGGTAGATCGATATGTCCATTGGCTGATGATAAATCCCCTTATTGCATGGTGAAATCTGCGATGCAAAACATAATCCAAGCTACATGCTACACATCCAGAATCCTGCTACTGGAAACTCCCAAAAAAAGTTAAAAAAAAGAGTCCACCGTTCGGCCACAGGGAACACTACATTATCACGATAGCGCCCCTAAGAGGATCTGGCCGGTATTGCACCTTCTCGAATTCATAGAGTAGGCTAGATCTGCAGTGCCGCTCGGCGACCTTGAATAGGTTATTAAAATGGAATAAAAGCAATAACAACTTGCCACATATTTATCCGTGCCTCTGTCCACAACCGTTGGAATCGAAACACGGATAAATACGTCCTTGGGCGCCATTGAGTTAATAACATCAGCCAAAGAATCTAAAAAACACATTCTTTCCAAACCAATATTTGGGGCATAAACAACAATAAATACCATTTTCACCTTCTCATATAATACTCTTACTTTTAAAAGACGTCCCTTTACAACCTCCTCAATCTCACATGACTGTGGC